>NC_092708.1:286212861-286512861 GCF_047496885.1 Scyliorhinus torazame | reverse complement strand
AATGGATGGCTGGCTGAAGGGATGGACGGATGGCTGAAAGGATGGCTGGATGGATGGATGGCTGGATGGATGGCTGGCTGGAGGGATGGATGAATGGATGGATGGCTGGATGGATGGCTGGATGGCAGGATGACTGGATGGATGGCTGGCTGGGCGGGTGGATTGCTGGATGGCTGGCTGGATGGATGGCTGGATGGATGGATGGATGGATGGCTGGCTGGCTGGAGGTATGGATGGATGGATGAATGGCAGGATGGATGGCTGGATGGAGAGATGGATGAATGCATGGATGGCTGGATGGATGGCTGGATGGAGGGATGGCTGGATGGATGGATGGCTGGGTGGATGGCTGGATGGATGGCTTAATGACTGGCTGGCTGGAGGGATGGATGGATGGATGGCTGGATGGATGGCTGGATCGATGGATGGCTGGATGTACGGCTGGATGGAGGGATGGATGGATGGATGGATGGCTGTGTGGATGGCTGGATGGATGGCTTAATGACTGGCTGGCTGGAGGGATGGATGGATGGATGGCTGGATGGATGGCTGGATCGATGGATGGCTGGATGTACGGCTGGATGGAGGGATGGATGAATGGATGGATGGCTGGATGGATGGCTGGATAGAGGGATTGCTGGATGGATGGCTGGCTGGAGGGATGGATGGATGGATGGGTGGCTGGATGGATGGATGGCTGGATGGATGGCTGAATGGATGGATGGCTGGATGGATGGCTGGCTGGAGGGATGGATGGATGGATGGATGGCTGGATGAATGGCTGAATGGATGGATGGCTGGATGAATGGCTGGCTGGAGGGATGGATGGATGGATGGATGGATGGCTGGATGGATGGATGGTTGGATGGCTGGATGGATTACTGGCTGGAGGGAGGGATGGATGGATGGATGGCTGGATGGATGGCTGGATGGATGGATGGCTGGATGGATGGCTGGCTGGAGGGATGGATGGATGGATGGATGTCTGGATGGATGGATGCCCGGATGGATGGCTGGCTGGAGGGATGGATGGATGGATGGATGGCTGGATGGTTGGCTGGATGGATGGATGGCTGGATGGATGGCTGTCAGGAGGGATGGATGGATGGATGGCTGGATGGATGGCTGGATGGATGGCTGGCTGGAGGGATGGATGAATGGATGGCTGGATGGATGGCTGGCTGGTGGGATGGATTGAAGAATGGATGGCTGGATGGATAGTTGGATGGATGGCTGGATGGATGGCTGGCTGGTGGGATGGATGGATGGATGGATGCCTGGATGGAGGGATGGCTGGATGGTTGGCTGGCTGGAGGGATGGATGGATGGATGGATGGATGTCTGGATGGATGGCTTGATGGAGGGATGGCTGGATGGATGGCTGGGTGGAGGGATGGATGGCTGGATGGATGGCTGGATGGATGGCTGGATGGTTTGATGGCTTAATGACTGGCTGGCTGGAGGGATGGATGGATGGCTGGATGGATGGCTGAATGGATGGATGGATGGATGTATGGCTGGCTGGAGAGATGGATGAATGGTTGGATGGCTGGATGGATGGCTGGATGGAGGGATGGCTGGATGGATGACTGGCTTGAGGGATGAATGGATGGATGGATGGATGGATGGCTGGATGGATGGATGGCTTGATGGATGGCTTGCTGGAGGGATGGATGGATGGATGGCTGGATGGATGGCTGGATGGATGGATGACTGGATGAAGGCTGGCTCGAGTGATGGGTGGATTGATGGCTGGATGGATGGCTTGATGGATGGATGGCTGGATGGATGACTGGCTGGAGGAATGGATGGATGGATGGATGGCTGGATGGGGGGCTGAATAGATGGATGGCTGGATGGATGGCTGGCTGGAAGGAAGGATGGATGGATGGATGGCTGGATGGATGGCTGGATGGATGGATGGCTGGATGGATGGCTGGCTGGAGGAACGGATGGATGGATGGATGGATGGATGGTTGGATGGATGGATGGCTGGATGGATGGATGGCTGGATGGATGGCTGGCTGGATGGATGGCTGGCTGGAGGGATGGATGGATGGATGGCTGGATGGATGGATGGCCGAATGGATGGCTGGCTGAAGGGATGGACGGATGGCTGAAAGGATGGCTGGATGGATGGATGGCTGGATGGATGGCTGGATGGATGGCTGGATGGCAGGATGACTGGATGGATGGCTGGCTGGGCGGGTGGATTGCAGGATGGCTGGATGGATGGCTGGATGGATGGATGGATGGATGGCTGGCTGGCTGGAGGTATGGATGGATGGATGAATGGCAGGATGGATGGCTGGATGGAGAGTTGAATGAATGCATGGATGGCTGGATGGATGGCTGGATGGAGGGATGGCTGGATGGATGGCTGGCTGGAGGGATGGATGGATGGACGGGTGGCTGGATGGCTGGCTGAATGGATGGATGGCTGGATGGATGGCTTGCTGGAGGGATGGATGGATGGATGGATGGCTGGATGGATGGCTGGATGGATGGATGGCTGGATGAATGGCTGGCTGGATGGATGGCTGGAAGGATGGATGGCTGGATGGATGACTCGCTGGTGGGATGGATGGATGGATGGCTGGATGGATGGCTGGATGGATGGATGCCTGGATGGATGGCTGGATGGATGGATGGATGGATGGATGGATGGCTGGGTGGATGGATGGCTGGATGGATGAATGGCTGGATGGCTAGAAGGCTGGATTGATGGATGGCTGGATGGATGGCTGGATGGATGGATGGATGGATGGCTGGATGGATGGCTGGATGGAGGGATAGCTGGAGGGATGGATGGATGGCTGGATGGATGGCTGGATGGATGGATGTCTGGATGGATTGCTGGCTGGAGGAATGGATGGATGGATGGATGCCTGGATGGATGGCAGGATGGATGGATGGCTGGATGGATGGCTGGCTGGAGGGATGGATGGATGGATGGATAGCTGAATGGATGGCTGGATGGATGGATGGCTGGATGGATGGCTGGCTGGAGGGATGGATGGAAGGATGGCTGGATGGACGGCTGGATGGATGGAGGGCTGGATGGATGGCTGGCTGGAGGGATGGATTGATGGATGGATGGCTGGATGGATGGCTGGATGGATGGATTGCTGGATGGATGGCTGGCTGGAGGGATAGATGGATGGATGTGTGGCTGGATGGAGGGATGGTTGGATGGTTGGCTGGCTGGAGGGATGGATGGATGGATGGCTGGATGGATGTCTGGATGGAGGGATGGCTGGATGGATGGCTGGCTGGAGGGATGGATGGATGGATGGATGGATGGATGGATGGCTGGATGCATGGCTGGATGGATGGATGGCTTAATGACTGGCTGGCTGGAGGGATGGATGGCTGGATCGATGGATGGTTGGATATATGGCTGGCTGAAGGGATGGATGGATGGATGGATGGCTGGATGGATAGCTGGATAGAGGGATGGATGGCTGGATGGATGGCTGGATGGATGGATGGATGGATGGATGGCTTAATGACTGGCTGGCTGGAGGGATGGATGGATGGATGGATGGATGGATGGATGGCTGGATGGATGGCTGGATGGATGGATGGCTGGATGTATGGCTGGCTGGAGAGATGGATGAATGGTTGGATGGCTGGATGGATGGCTGTATGGAGGGATGGCTGGATGGATGGCTGGCTGGAGTGACGGATGGATGCATGGCTGGATGGATGGCTGTATGGAGGGATGGCTGGATGGAAGGCTGGCTGAATGGATGGATGGCTGGATGGATGGATGGATGGACGGATGGATGGAGGGATGGCTGGATGGATGGCTGGCTGGAGGGATGGATGGATGGATGGATGGATGGATGGCTGGATAGAGGAATGGCTGGATGGATGCTTGACTGGAGGGATGGATGGATGGATGGATGGCTGGATGGATGGCTTGATGAATGGATGGCAGGATGGACGATTGGCTGGAGGGATGGATGGATGGATGGCTGGATGGATGGCTGGATGGATGGATGGATGGCTGGAAGGATAGCTGGATGGAGGGATGGCTGGATGGATGGATGGCTGGAGGGATGGATGGATGGCTGGATGGATGGCTGGATGGATGGATGGCTTAATGGCTGGCTGGCTGGAGGGATGGATGGATGGATGGATGGATGGCTGGATGAATGGCTGAATGGATGGATGGCTGGATGTATGGCTGGGTGGAGAGATGGATGGATGGATGGATGACTGGATGCATGGCTGGATGGAAGAATGGCTGGATGGATGGCTGGCTAGAGGGATGGATGAATGGATGGATGGCTGGATGGATGTCTTAATGGATGGATGGCTGGATGAATGGCTGTCTGGAGGGATGGATGGATGGAGGCTGGATGGATGGCTGGATGGATGAATGGCTGGATGGATGAATGGCTGGAGGGATGGATGGATGGATGGATGGCTGGATGGATTGCTGGATGGATGGATGGATGGACGGATGGCTGGATGGATGGCTGGCTGGAGGGATGGATGGGTGGCTGGATGGCTGGCTGGATGGATGGATGGCTGGATGGATGGCTGGCTTGAAGAATGGATGGATGGCTGGATGGATGGCTGGACGGATGGATTGCTGGATGGATGGCTGGCTGGAGGGATGGATGGATGGCTGGATGGATGGATGGATGGATGGATGGCTGGATGGATGGCTGGCTGGAGGAATGGGTGGATGGATGGATGGCCGGATGGATGGCTGGATGGATGGATGGCTGGATGGATGGCTGGCAGGAGGGATGGATGGATGGATGGATGGCTGAATGGTTGGCTGGATGGATGGATGGCTGGATGGATGGGTGGCTGGAGGGATGGATGGATGGATGGATGGCTGGATGGACGGCTGGATGGATGGATGGCTGGACGGACGGCTGGCTGGAGGGATGCATGGATGGATGGATGGATGCAGGGATGGCTGGATGGTTGGCTGGCTGGAGGGATGGATGGATGGATGTATGGCTGGATGGATGTCTGGATGGAGGGATGGCTGGATGGATGGCTGGCTGGAGGGATGGATGGATGGATGGATGGCTGGGTGGATGGCTGGATGGATGGATGGCTTAATGACTGGCTGGCTGGAGGGATGGATGGATGGATGGCTGGATGGATGGCTGGATCGATGGATGGCTGGATGTACGGCTGGCTGGAGGGATGGATGGATGGATGGATGGCTGGATGGATGGCTGGATAGAGGGATGGCTGGATGGATGGCTGGCTGGAGGGATGGATGGATGGATGGATGGCTGGATGGATGGATGGCTGGGTGGATGGCTGAATGGATGGATGGCTGGATGGATCGCTGGCTGGAGTGATGGATGGATGGATGGATGGCTGGATGAATGGCTGAATGGATGGATGGCTGGATGAATGGCTGCCTGGAGGGATGGATGGATGGATGGATGGATGGCTGGATGGATGACTGGCTGGAGGGATGGATGGATGGATGGATGGCTGGATGGATGGCTGGATGGATGGATGGCTGGATGGATGGCTGGCTGGAGGGATGGATGGATGGCTGGATGGATGGATGCCCGGATGGATGGCTGGCTGGAGGGATGGATGGATGGATGGATGGCTGGATGGATGGCTGGATGGATGGATGGCTGGGTAGATGGCTGTCAGGAGTGATGGATGGATGGATGGCTGGATGGATGGCTGGATGGATGGGTGGCTGGAGGGATGGATGAATGGATGGCTGGATGGATGGCTGGCTGGAGGGATGGATTGAAGAATGGATGGCTGGATGGATAGCTGGATGGATGGCTGGATGGATGGCTGGCTGGTGGGATGGATGGATGGATGGATGCCTGGATGGAGGGATGGCTGGATGGTTGGCTGGCTGGAGGGATGGATGGATGGATGGATGGATGGATGTCTGGATGGATGGCTTGATGGAGGGATGGCTGGATGGATGGCTGGCTGGAGGGATGGATGGCTGGATGGATGGCTGATTGGATGGCTGGATGGTTTGATGGCTTAATGACTGGCTGGCTGGAGGGATGGATGGATTGCTGGATGGATGGCTGAATGGATGGATGGATGGATGTATGGCTGGCTGGAGAGATGGATGAATGGTTGGATGGCTGGATGGATGGCTGGATGGAGGGATGGCTGGATGGATGACTGGCTGGAGGGATGAATGGATCGATGGATGGATGGATGGGGGGCTGGATGGATGGTTTGATGGGTGGCTTGATGGAGGGATGGATGGATGGATGGCTGGATGGATGGCTGGATGGATGGATGACTCGATGAAGGCTGGCTCGAGTGATGGATGGATTGATGGCTGGATGGATGGCTTGATGGATGGATGGCTGGATGGATGATTGGCTGGAGGGATGGATGGATTGATGGATGGCTGGATGGGGGGCTGAATGGATGAATGGCTGGATGGATGGCTGGCTGGTAGGAAGGATGGATGGATGGATGGCTGGATGGATGGCTGGATGGATGGATGGCTGCATGGATGGCTGGCTGGAGGAACGGATGGATGGATGGATGGATGGATGGATGGATGGTTGGATGGATGGATGGCTGGATGGATGGATGGCTGGATGGATGGCTGGCTGGATGGATGGCTGGCTGGAGGGATGGATGGATGGATGGCTGGATGGATGGATGGCCGAATGGATGGCTGGCTGAAGGGATGGACGGATGGCTGAAAGGATGGCTGGATGGATGGATGGCTGGATGGATGGCTGGCTGGAGGGATGGATGAATGGATGGATGGCTGGATGGATGGCTGGACGGCAGGATGACTGGATGGATGGCTGGCTGGGCGGGTGGATTGATGGATGGCTGGCTGGATGGATGGCTGGATGGATGGATGGATGGATGGCTGGCTGGCTGGAAGTATGGATGGATGGATGAATGGCAGGATGGATGGCTGGGTGGAGAGATGGGTGAATGCATGGATGGCTGTATGGATGGCTGGATGGAGGGATGGCTGGATGGATGGCTGGCTGGAGGGATGGATGGATGGACGGGTGGCTGGATGGCTGGCTGAATGGATGGATGGCTGGATGGATGGCTTGCTGGAGGGATGGATGGATGGATGGATGGATGGATGGATGGCTGGATGGATGGATGGCTGGATGAATGGCTGGCTGGATGGATGGCTGGAAGGATGGATGGCTGGATGGATGACTCGCTGGCGGGATGGATGGATGGATGGATGGCTGGATGGATGGCTGGATGGATGGATGCCTGGATGGATGGCTGGATGGATGGATGGATGGATGGCTGGGTGGATGGATGGCTGGATGGATGGATGGCTGGATGGCTGGAAGGCTGGATGGATTGATGGCTGGATGGATGGCTGGATGGATGGATGGATGGATGGCTGGATGGAGGGATAGCTGGAGGGATGGATGGATGGCTGGATGGATGGCTGGATGGATGGATGGCTGGATGGATTGCTGGCTGGAGGAATGGATGGATGGATGGATGGCTGGATGGATGGCAGGATGGATGGATGGCTGGATGGATGGCTGGCTGGAGGGATGGATGGTTGGATGGATGGATAGCTGAATGGATGGCTGTATGGATGGATGGCTGGATGGATGGCTGGCGGGAGGGTTGGATGGAAGGATGGCTGGATGGACGTCTGGATGGATGGAGGGCTGGATGGATGGCTGGCTGGAGGGATGGATTGATGGATGGATGGCTGGATGGATGGCTGGATGGATGGATGGCTGGATAAATGGCTGGCTGGAGGGATGGATGGATGGATGTGTGGCTGGATGGAGGGATGGTTGGATGGTTGGCTGGCTGGAGGGATGGATGGATGGATGGCTGGATGGATGTCTGGATGGAGGGATGGCTGGATGGATGGCTGGCTGGAGGGATGGATGGATGGATGGATGGATGGCTGGATGGATGGCTGGATGGATGGATGGCTTAATGACTGGCTGGCTGGAGGGATGGATGGATGGATGGATGGATGGCTGGATGGAGTGCTGGATCGATGGGTGGCTGGATATATGGCTGGCTGAAGGGATGGATGGATGGATGGATGGCTGGATGGATAGCTGGATAGAGGGATGGATGGCTGGATGGATGGCAGGATGGATGGATGGATGGATGGATGGCTTAATGACTGGCTGGCTGGAGGGATGGATGGATGGATGGAGGGCTGGATGGATGGCTGGATGGATGGATGGCTGGATGTATGGCTGGCTGGAGAGATGGATGAATGGTTGGATGGCTGGATGGATGGCTGTATGGAGGGATGGCTGGATGGATGGCTGGCTGGAGTGACGGATGGATGCATGGCTGGATGGATGGCTGTATGGAGGGATGGCTGGATGGAAGGCTGGCTGAATGGATGGATGGCTGGATGGATTGATGGATGGACGGATGGATGGAGGGATGGCTGGATCGATGGCTGGCTGGAGGGATGGATGGATGGATGGATGGCTGGATGGATGGCTGGATGGAGGAATGGCTGGATGGATGCTTGACTGGAGGGATGGATGGATGGATGGCTGGATGGATGGCTTGATGAATGGATGGCTGGATGGACGATTGGCTGGAGGGATGGATGGATGGATGGCTGGATGGATGGCTGGATGGATGGATGGATGGATGGATGGCTGGAAGGATAGTTGGATGGAGGGATGGCTGGATGGATGGATGGCTGGAGGGATGGATGGATGGCTGGATGGATGGCTGGATGGATGGATGGCTTAATGTCTGGCTGGCTGGAGGGATGGATGGATGGCTCGGTGAATGGCTGAATGGATGGATGGCTGGATGTATGGCTGGGTGGAGAGATGGATGGATGGATGGATGGCTGGATGGATGGCTGGATGGAAGAATGGCTGGATGGATGGCTGGCTAGAGGGATGGATGGATGGATGGATGGCTGGATGGATGGCTTAATGGATGGATGGCTGGATGAATGGCTGTCTGGAGGGATGGATGGATGGATGGCTGGATGGATGGCTGGATGAATGAATGGCTGGATGGATGAATGGCTGGAGGGATGGATGGATGGATGGATGGCTGGATGGATTGCTGGATGGATGGATGGATGGACGGATGGCTGGATGGATGGCTGGCTGGAGGGATGGATGGATGGCTGGATGGCTGGCTGGATGGATGGATGGCTGGCTGGATGGCTGGCTTGAAGAATGGATGGATGGCTGGATGGATGGCTGGACGGATGGATTGCTGGATGGATGGCTGGCTGGAGGGATGGATGGATGGCTGGATGGATTGCTGGATGGATGGATGGCTTGATGGATGGCAGGCTGGAGGAATGGGTGGATGGATGGATGACCGGATGGATGGCTGGATGGATGGATGTCTGAATGGTTGGCTGGATGGATGGATGGCTGGATGGATGGCTGGCAGGAGGGATGGATGGATGGATGGATGGCTGAATGGTTGGCTGGATGGATGGATGGCTGTATGGATGGCTGGCTGGAGGGATGGATGGATGGATGGATGGCTGGATGGACGGCTGGATGGATGGATGGCTGGACGGACGGCTGGCTGGAGGGATGGATGGATGGATGGCTGGATGCAGGGATGGCTGGATGGTTGGTTGGCTGGAGGGATGGATGGATGGATGTATGGCTGGATGGATGTCTGGATGGAGGGATGGCTGGATGGATGGCTGGCTGGAGGGATGGATGGATGGATGGATGGCTGGGTGGATGGCTGGATGGATGGATGGATTAATGACTGGCTGGCTGGAGGGATGGATGGATGGATGGCTGGATGGATGGCTGGATCGATGGATGGCTGGATGTACGGCTGGCTGGAGGGATGGATGGATGGATGGATGGCTGGATGGATGGCTGGATAGAGGGATGGCTGGATGGATGGCTGGCTGGAGGGATGGATGGGTGGATGGATGGCTGGATGGATGGATGGCTGGATGGATGGCTGAATGGATGGATGGCTGGATGGATGGCTGGCTGGAGGGAAGGATGGATGGATGGATGGCTGGATGAATGGCTGAATGGATGGATGGCTGGATGAATGGCTGGCTGGAGGGATGGATGGATGGATGGATGGATGGCTGGATGGATGGATGGATGGATGGCTGGATGGATGGCTGGATGGATGGCTGGATGGATGGATGGCTGGATGGATGGCTGGCTGGAGGGATGGATGGATGGCTGGATGGCTGGATGGATGGATGCCCGGATGGATGGCGGGCTGGAGGGATGGATGGATGGATGGATGGCTGGATGGATGGCTGGATGGATGGATGGCTGGATAGATGGCTGTCAGGAGGGATGGATGAATGGATGGCTGGATGGATGGTTGGCTGTAGGGATGGATTGAAGAATGGATGGCTGGAAGAATAGCTGGACGGATGGCTGGATGGATGGCTGGCTGGTGGGATGGATGGATGGATGGATGGCTGGATGGAGGGATGGCTGGATGGTTGGCTGGCTGGAGGGATGGATGGATGGATGGATGGATGTCTGGATGGATGGCTTGATGGAGGGATGGCTGGATGGATGGCTGGCTGGCGGGATGAATGGCTGGATGGATGGCTGGATGGATGGCTGGATGGTTGGATGGGTTAATGACTGGCTGGCTGGAGGGATGGATGGATGGCTGGATGGATGGCTGAATGAATGGATGGATGGATGGATGGCTGGCTGGAGAGATGGATGAATGGTTGGATGGCTGGATGGATGGCTGGATTGGGGGATGGCTGGATGGATGACTGGCTGGAGGGATGAATGGATGGATGGATGGATGGATGGCTGGATGGATGGATGGCTTGATGGATGGCTTGCTGGAGGGATGGATGGATGGCTGGATGGATGGCTGGCTGGATGGTTGGATGACTGGATGAAGGCTGGCTCGAGTGATGGATGGATTGATGGCTGGATGGATGGCTTGATGGATGGATGGCTGGATGGATGACTGGCTGGAGGGATGGATGGATGGATGGATGGCTGGATGGGGGACTGAATGGATGGATGGCTGGATGGATGGCTGGCTGCAAGGAAGGATGGATGGATGGATGGCTGGATGGATGGCTGGATGGATGGATGGCTGGATGGATGGCTGGCTGGAGGAACGGATGGATGGATGGATGGATGGATGGATGGTTGGATGGATGGATGGCTGGATGGATGGATGGCTGGATGGATGGCTGGCTGGATGGATGGCTGGCTGGAGGGATGGATGGATGGATGTCTGGATGGATGGATGGCCGAATGGATGGCTGGCTGAAGGGATGGATGGATGGCTGAAAGGATGGCTGGATGGATGGATGGCTGGATGGATGGCTGGCTGGAGGGATGGATGAATGGATGGATGGCAGGATGGATGGCTGGATGGCAGGATGACTGGATGGATGGCTGGCTGGGCGGGTGGATTAATGGATGGATGGCTGGATGGATGGCTGGATGGATGGATGGATGGATGGCTGGCTGGCTGGAGGTATGGTTGGATGGATGAATGGCAGGATGGATGGCTGGATGGAGAGATGGATGAATGCATGGATGGCTGGATGGATGGCTGGATGGAGGGATGGCTGGATGGATGGCTGGCTGGATGGATGGATGGATGGACGGGTGGCTGGATGGCTGGCTGAATGGATGGATGGCTTGCTGGAGGGATGGATGGATGGATGGATGGATGGCTGGATGGATGGCTGGATGGATGGATGGCTGGATGAATGGCTGGCTGGATGGATGGCTGGAAGGATGGATGGCTGGATGGATGACTCGCTGGCGGGATGGATGGATGGATGGATGGCTGAATGGATGGCTGGATGGATGGATGCCTGGATGGATGGCTGGATGGCTGGATGGATGGCTGGATGGATGGATGGATGGATGGATGGATGGCTGGATGGACGGCTGGCTGGAGGGATGGATGGATGGATGGCTGGATGCAGGGATGTCTGGATGGATGGATGGCTGGATGCATGTCTGGATGGAGGGATGGCTGGATGGATGGCTGGCTGGAGGGATGGATGGATGGATGGATGGCTGGGTGGATGGCTGGATGGATGGATGGCTTAATGACTGGCTGGCTGGAGGGATGGATGGATGGATGGCTGGATGGATGGCTGGATCGATGGATGGCTGGATGTACGGCTGGCTGGAGGGATGGATGGATGGATGGATGGCTGGATGGATGGCTGGATAGAGGGATGGCTGGATGGATGGCTGGCTGGAGGGATGGATGGATGGATGGATGGCTGGATGGATGGATGGCTGGATGGATGGCTGAATGGATGGAAGGCTGGATGGATGGCTGGCTGGAGGGAAGGATGGATGGATGGATGGCTGGATGAATGGCTGAATGGATGGATGGCTGGATGAATGGCTGGCTGGAGGGATGGATGGATGGATGGCTGGATGGATGGATGGATGGATGGCTGGATGGATGGCTGGATGGATGGCTGGATGGATGGATGGCTGGATGGATGGCTGGCTGGAGGGATGGATGGATGGATGGACGGCTGGATGGATGGCTGGCTGGAAGGTTGGATGGATGGATGGATGGCTGGATGGATGGCTGGATGGATGGATGGCTGGATGATTGGCTGGCTGGAATGATATCTGGCTGGAGGGATGGATGGATGGATCGATGGCTGGATGGATGGCTGGATGGATGGATGGCTGGAGGGATGGCTGGATGGATGGCTGGCTGGAGGGATGGATGGATGGATGTATGGCTGGATGGATGTCTGGATAGAGGGATGGCTGGATGGATGGCTGGTGGAGGGATGGATGGATGGATGGATGGCTGAATGGATGGCTGAATGGATGGATGGCTGGCTGAAGTGATGGATGAATGGATGGATGGCTGGATGGATGGATAGCTGGATGGATGGCTGGCTGGATGGATGAATGAATGGATGGATGGCTGGATGGATGGCTGGATGGCTGGATGGCTGGATGGATGGCTGGCTGGGCGGTTGGATTGATGGATGGATGGCTGGATGGATGGATGGCTGGATGGATGGATGCATGGATGGATGGCTGGCTGGATGTATGGATGGATGGATGAATGGCTGGATGGATGGCTGGATGGAGAGATGGATGAATGCATGGATGGCTGGATGGATGGCTGGATGGAGGGATGGTTGGATGGATGGCTGGCTGGAGGGATGGATGGATGGAGGGATGGCTGGATGGCTGGCTGGATGGATGGATGGCTGGTTGGATGGCTTGCTGGAGGGATGAATGGATGGATGGATGGCTGGATGGATGGCTGGATGGGTGGATGGCTGGATGAATGGTTGGCTGGAGGGATGGATGGATGGATGGATGGATGGATGGCTGGATGGATGGATGGCTGGATGGATGACTCGCTGGCGGGATGGATGGATGGATGGATGGCTGGATGGATGGCTGGATGGATAGATGCCTGGATGGATTGCTGGATGGATGGATGGATGGATGGCTGGATGGATGGATGGCTGGATGGATGGATAGCTGGATGGCTGAAAGGCTGGATGGATGGATGGCTGGATGGATGGATGGATGGCTGGATGGCTGGCTGGATGGATGGATGGCTGGATGGATGGCTGGCTTGAAGAAAGGATGGATGGCTGGATGGATGGCTGGACGGATGGATTGCTGGATGGATGGCTGGCTGGAGGGATGGATGGATGGCTGGATGGATTGCTGGATGGATGGATGGCTTGATGGATGGCAGGCTGGAGGAATGGGTGGATGGATGGATGGCCGGATGGATGGCTGGATGGATGGATGTCTGAATGGTTGGCTGGATGGATGGATGGCTGGATGGATGGCTGGCAGGAGGGATGGATGGATGGATGGATGGCTGAATGGTTGGCTGGATGGATGGATGGCTGTATGGATGGCTGGCTGGAGGGATGGATGGATGGATGGATGGCTGGATGGACGGCTGGATGGATGGATGGCTGGACGGACGGCTGGCTGGAGGGATGGATGGATGGATGGCTGGATGCAGGGATGGCTGGATGGTTGGTTGGCTGGAGGGATGGATGGATGGATGTATGGCTGGATGGATGTCTGGATGGAGGGATGGCTGGATGGATGGCTGGCTGGAGGGATGGATGGATGGATGGATGGCTGGGTGGATGGCTGGATGGATGGATGGCTTAATGACTGGCTGGCTGGAGGGATGGATGGATGGATGGCTGGATGGATGGCTGGATCGATGGATGGCTGGATGTACGGCTGGCTGGAGGGATGGATGGATGGATGGATGGCTGGATGGATGGCTGGATAGAGGGATGGCTGGATGGATGGCTGGCTGGAGGGATGGATGGATGGATGGATGGCTGGATGGATGGATGGCTGGATGGATGGCTGAATGGATGGATGGCTGGATGGATGGCTGGCTGGAGGGAAGGATGGATGGATGGATGGCTGGATGAATGGCTGAATGGATGGATGGCTGGATGAATGGCTGGCTGGAGGGATGGATGGATGGATGAATGGATGGCTGGATGGATGGATGGATGGATGGCTGGATGGATGGCTGGATGGATGGCTGGATGGATGGATGGCTGGATGGATGGCTGGCTGGAGGGATGGATGGATGGCTGGATGGCTGGATGGATGGATGCCCGGATGGATGGCTGGCTGGAGGGATGGATGGATGGATGGATGGCTGGATGGATGGCTGGATGGATGGATGGCTGGATAGATGGCTGTCAGGAGGGATGGATGAATGGATGGCTGGATGGATGGTTGGCTGTCGGGATGGATTGAAGAATGGATGGCTGGAAGAATAGCTGGACGGATGGCTGGATGGATGGCTGGCTGGTGGGATGGATGGATGGATGGATGGCTGGATGGAGGGATGGCTGGATGGTTGGCTGGCTGGAGGGATGGATGGATGGATGGATGGATGTCTGGATGGATGGCTTGATGGAGGGATGGCTGGATGGATGGCTGGCTGGCGGGATGAATGGCTGGATGGATGGCTGGATGGATGGCTGGATGGTTGGATGGCTTAATGACTGGCTGGCTGGAGGGATGGATGGATGGCTGGATGGATGGCTGAATGAATGGATGGATGGATGGATGGCTGGCTGGAGAGATGGATGAATGGTTGGATGGCTGGATGGATGGCTGGATTGGGGGATGGCTGGATGGATGACTGGCTGGAGGGATGAATGGATGGATGGATGGATGGATGGCTGGATGGATGGATGGCTTGATGGATGGCTTGCTGGATGGATGGATGGATGGCTGGATGGATTGCTGGCTGGATGGTTGGATGACTGGATGAAGGCTGGCTCGAGTGATGGATGGATTGATGGCTGGATGGATGGCTTGATGGATGGATGGCTGGATGGATGACTGGCTGGAGGGATGGATGGATGGATGGATGGCTGGATGGGGGACTGAATGGATGGATGGCTGGATGGATGGCTGGCTGCAAGGAAGGATGGATGGATGGATGGCTGGATGGATGGCTGGATGGATGGATGGCTGGATGGATGGCTGGCTGGAGGAACGGATGGATGGATGGATGGATGGATGGATGGTTGGATGGATGGATGGCTGGATGGATGGATGGCTGGATGGATGGCTGGCTGGATGGATGGCTGGCTGGAGGGATGGATGGATGGATGTCTGGATGGATGGATGGCCGAATGGATGGCTGGCTGAAGGGATGGATGGATGGCTGAAAGGATGGCTGGATGGATGGATGGCTGGATGGATGGCTGGCTGGAGGGATGGATGAATGGATGGATGGCAGGATGGATGGCTGGATGGCAGGATGACTGGATGGATGGCTGGCTGGGCGGGTGGATTAATGGATGGATGGCTGGATGGATGGCTGGATGGATGGATGGATGGATGGCTGGCTGGCTGGAGGTATGGTTGGATGGATGAATGGCAGGATGGATGGCTGGATGGAGAGATGGATGAATGCATGGATGGCTGGATGGATGGCTGGATGGAGGGATGGCTGGATGGATGGCTGGCTGGATGGATGGATGGATGGACGGGTGGCTGGATGGCTGGCTGAATGGATGGATGGCTTGCTGGAGGGATGGATGGATGGATGGATGGATGGCTGGATGGATGGCTGGATGGATGGATGGCTGGATGAATGGCTGGCTGGATGGATGGCTGGAAGGATGGATGGCTGGATGGATGACTCGCTGGCGGGATGGATGGATGGATGGATGGCTGAATGGATGGCTGGATGGATGGATGCCTGGATGGATGGCTGGATGGCTGGATGGATGGCTGGATGGATGGATGGATGGATGGATGGATGGCTGGATGGACGGCTGGCTGGAGGGATGGATGGATGGATGGCTGGATGCAGGGATGGCTGGATGGTTGGTTGGCTGGAGGGATGGATGGATGGATGGATGGCTGGATGGATGTCTGGATGGAGGGATGGCTGGATGGATGGCTGGCTGGAGGGATGGATGGATGGATGGATGGCTGGGTGGATGGCTGGATGGATGGATGGCTTAATGACTGGCTGGCTGGAGGGATGGATGGATGGATGGCTGGATGGATGGCTGGATCGATGGATGGCTGGATGTACGGCTGGCTGGAGGGATGGATGGATGGATGGATGGCTGGATGGATGGCTGGATAGAGGGATGGCTGGATGGATGGCTGGCTGGAGGGATGGATGGATGGATGGATGGCTGGATGGATGGATGGCTGGATGGATGGCTGAATGGATGGATGGCTGGATGGATGGCTGGCTGGAGGGAAGGATGGATGGATGGATGGCTGGATGAATGGCTGAATGGATGGATGGCTGGATGAATGGCTGGCTGGAGGGATGGATGGATGGATGGATGGATGGCTGGATGGATGGATGGATGGATGGCTGGATGGATGGCTGGATGGATGGCTGGATGGATGGATGGCTGGATGGATGGCTGGCTGGAGGGATGGATGGATGGATGGACGGCTGGATGGATGGCTGGCTGGAAGGTTGGATGGATGGATGGATGGCTGGATGGATGGCTGGATGGATGGATGGCTGGATGATTGGCTGGCTGGAATGATATCTGGCTGGAGGGATGGATGGATGGATAGATGGCTGGATGGATGGCTGGATGGATGGATGGCTGGAGGGATGGCTGGATGGATGGCTGGCTGGAGGGATGGATGGATGGATGTATGGCTGGATGGATGTCTGGATAGAGGGATGGCTGGATGGATGGCTGGTGGAGGGATGGATGGATGGATGGATGGCTGAATGGATGGCTGAATGGATGGATGGCTGGCTGAAGTGATGGATGAATGGATGGATGGCTGGATGGATGGATAGCTGGATGGATGGCTGGCTGGATGGATGAATGAATGGATGGATGGCTGGATGGATGGCTGGATGGCTGGATGGCTGGATGGATGGCTGGCTGGGCGGTTGGATTGATGGATGGATGGCTGGATGGATGGATGGCTGGATGGATGGATGCATGGATGGATGGCTGGCTGGATGTATGGATGGATGGATGAATGGCTGGATGGATGGCTGGATGGAGAGATGGATGAATGCATGGATGGCTGGATGGATGGCTGGATGGAGGGATGGTTGGATGGATGGCTGGCTGGAGGGATGGATGGATGGAGGGATGGCTGGATGGCTGGCTGGATGGATGGATGGCTGGTTGGATGGCTTGCTGGAGGGATGAATGGATGGATGGATGGCTGGATGGATGGCTGGATGGGTGGATGGCTGGATGAATGGTTGGCTGGAGGGATGGATGGATGGATGGATGGATGGATGGCTGGATGGATGGATGGCTGGATGGATGACTCGCTGGCGGGATGGATGGATGGATGGATGGCTGGATGGATGGCTGGATGGATAGATGCCTGGATGGATTGCTGGATGGATGGATGGATGGATGGCTGGATGGATGGATGGCTGGATGGATGGATAGCTGGATGGCTGAAAGGCTGAATGGATGGATGGCTGGATGGATGGCTGGATGGATGGATGGATGGATGGATGGCTGGATGGATGGCTGGATGGAGGAATGGATGGATGGATGGATGGATGGATGAATGGCAGGATGGATGGCTGGATGGAGAGTTGAATGAATGCATGGATGGCTGGATGGATGGCTGGATGGAGGGATGGCTGGATGGATGGCTGGCTGGAGGGATGGATGGATGGACGGGTGGCTGGATGGCTGGCTGAATGGATGGATGGCTGGATGGATGGCTTGCTGGAGGGATGGATGGATGGATGGCTGGCTGGAGGGATGGGTGGATGGATGGATGGCTGAATGGATGGCTGGATGGATGGATGGCTGGATGGCTGGCTGGCTGGAGAGATGAATGGATGGATGGCTGGATGGACGGCTGAATGAATGGAAGGCTGTATGGATGGCTGGCTGGAGGGATGGATTGATGGATAGATGGCTGGATGGATGGCTGGATGGATGGATGGCTGGATGGATGGGTGGCTGGAGCGATGGATGGATGGATGGGTGGCTGGACGGAGGGATGGCTGGATGGTTGGCTGGCTGGAGGGATGGATGGATGGATGGCTGGATGGATGTCTGGATGGAGGGATGGCTGGATGGATGGCTGGCTGGAGGAATGGATGGATGGATGGATGGATGGATGGCTGGATGGATGGATGGCTTAATGACTGGCTGACTGGAGGGATGGATGGATGGATGGCTGGATGGATGGCTGGATCGATGGATGGCTGGAGGTATGGCTGGCTGGAGGGATGGATGGATGGATGGATGGATGGCTTGATGGATAGCTGGATAGAGGGATGGCTGGATGGATGGCTGGTGGAGGGATGGATGGATGGATGGATCGCTGAATGGATGGATGGCTGGATGGATGGCTGGCTGGAGGGATGGATGGATGGATGGATGGATGGCTGAATGGATGGATGGCTGGATGAATGGCTGGCTGGAGGGATGGATGGATGGATGGCTGGATGGATGGCTGGATGGATGGATGGCTGGATGGATGGCTGGATGGATGACTCGCTGGAGGGATGGTTGGATGGCTGGATGGCTTGATGGATGGCTGGATGGATGGATGGCTGGCTGGAGGGATGGATGGATGGATGGATGGCTGGGTGGATGGCTGGATGGATGGATGCCTGGATGGATGGCTAGCTGGAGGGATGGATGGATGGATGGATGGCTGGATGGATGGCTGGATGGATGGATGGCTGGATGGATGGCTGGCAGGAGGGATGGATGGATGGATGGATGCCTGGATGGATGGCTGGATGGATGGCTGGCTGCAGCGATGGATGAATGGATGGCTGGATGGATGGATGGCCGAATGGTTGGCTGGCTGGAGGGATGGATGGATGGCTGAATGGATGGCTGGATGGATGCCAGGATGGATGGATGGCTGGATGGATGGCTGGCTGGATGGATGGATTGATGGATGGATGGCTGGATGGATGGCTGGATGGAAGGATGGCTGGATGGATTGCAGGCTGTAGGGATGAATGGATGGATGGATGGCTGGATGGACGGCTGGATGGATGGATGGCTGGATGGATGGCTGGCTGGAGGGATGGATTGATGGATGGATGGCTGGATGGATAGCTGAATGGATGGCTGGATGGATGGTTGGCTGGTGGGATGGATGGATGGATGGATGGCTGGATGGAGGGATGGCTGGATGGTTGGCTGGCTGGTGGGATGGATGGATGGCTGGACGGATGGCTGGATGGAGGGATGGCTGGATGGATGGCTGGCTGGATGGATGGATGGCTGGATGGATGGCTGGATGGATGGATGGATGGATGGATGGATGGCTTAATGACTGGCTGGCTGGAGGGATGGATGGATGGATGGATGGATGGCAGGATGGATGGCTGGATGGATGGATGGCTGGATGTATGGCTGGCTGGAGAGATGGATGAATGGTTGGAAGGCTGGATGGATGGCTGTATGGAGGGATGGCTGGATGGATGGCTGGCTGGAGAGACGGATGGATGCATGGCTGAATGGATGGCTGTATGGAGGGATGGCTGGATGGAAGTCTGGCTGAATGGATGGATGGCTGGATGGATGGATGGATGGACGGATGGATGGAGGGATGGCTGGATGGATGGCTGGCTGGAGGGATGGATGGATGGATGGATGGCTGGATGGATGGCTGGATGGAGGAATGGCTGGATGGATGCTTGACTGGAGGGATGGATGGATGGATGGATGGCTGGATGGATGGCTTGATGAATGGATCGCTGGATGGACGATTGGCTGGAGGGATGGATGGATGGATGGCTGGATGGATGGCTGGATGGATGGATGGATGGATGGCTGGAAGGATAGCTGGATGGAGGGATGGCTGGAGGGATGGATGGATGGCTGGGTGGATGGCTGGATGGATGGATGGCTTAATGGCTGGCTGGCTGGAGGGATGGATGGATGGATGGATGGATGGCTGGATGAATGGCTGAATGGATGGATGGCTGGATGTACGGCTGGGTGGAGAGCTGGATGGATGGCTGGATGGATGGATGAATGGCTGGATGGAAGAATGGCTGGATGGATGGCTGGCTAGAGGGATGGAAGAATGGATGGATGGCTGCATGGATGGCTTAATGGATGGATGGCTGGATGAATGGCTGGCTGGAGGGATGGATGGATGGATGGCTGGATGGATGGCTGGATGGATGAATGGCTGGATGGATGAATGGCTGGAGGGATGGATGGATGGATGGATGGCTGGATGGATTGCTGGATGGATGGATGGATGGACGGTTGGCTGGATGGATGGCTGGCTGGAGGGATGGATGGATGGCTGGATGGCTGGCTGGATGGATGGATGGCTGGATGGATGGCTGGCTTGAAGAATGGATGGATGGCTGGATGGATGGCTGGACGGATGGATTGCTGGATGGATGGCTGGCTGGAGGGATGGATGGATGGCTGGATGGATGGCTGGATGGATGGATGGCTGGATGGATGGCTGGCTGGAGGAATGGATGGATGGATGGATGGCCGGCTGGATGGCTGTATGGATGGATGGCTGGATGGATGGCTGGCAGGAGGGATGGATGGATGGATGGATGGCTGAATGGTTGGCTGGATGGATGGATGGCGGATGGATGGGTGGCTGGAGGGATGGATGGATGGATGGATGGCTGGATGGACGGCTGGATGGATGGATGGCTGGACGGAAGGCTGGCTGGAGGGATGGATGGATGGATGGCTGGCTGCAGGGATGGCTGGATGGTTGGCTGGCTGGAGGGATGGATGGATGGATGTATGGCTGGATGGATGTCTGGATGGAGGGATTGCTGGATGGATGGCTGGCTGGAGGGATGGATGGATGGATGTATGGCTGGATGGATGTCTGGATGGAGGGATGGCTGGATGGATGGCTGGCTGGAGGGATGGATGGATGGATGGATGGCTGCGTGGATGGCTGGATGGGTGGATGGCTTAATGACTGGCTGGCTGGAGGGATGGATGGATGGATGGCTGGATGGATGGCTGGATCGATGGATGGCTGGATGTACGGCTGGCTGGAGGCATGGTAGGATGGATGGATGGCTGGATGGATGGATGGATAGAGGGATTGCTGGATGGATGGCTGGCTGGAGGGATGGATGGATGGATGGCTGGCTGGATGGATGGATGGCTGGATGGATGGCTGAATGGATGGATGGCTGGATGGATGGCTGGCTGGAGGGATGGATGGATGGATGGATGGCTGGATGAATGGCTGAATGGATGGATGGCTGGATGAATGGCTGGCTGGAGGGATGGATGGATGGATGGATGGATGGCTGGATGGATGGATGGATGGATGGCTGGATGGATGACTGGCTGGAGGGATGGATGGATGGATGGATGGCTGGATGGATGGCTGGATGGATGGATGGCTGGATGGATGGCTGGCTTGAGGGATGGATGGATGACTGGATGGATGGCTGAATGGATGGATGGATGGATGGATGGCTGGCTGGAGAGATGGATGAGTGGTTGGATGGCTGGATGTATGTCTGGATGGAGGGATGGCTGGATGGATGACTGGCTGGAGGGATGAATGGATGGATGGATGGATGGATGGCTGGATGGATGGATGGCTTGATGGATGGCTTGCTGGAGGGATGGCTGGATGGATGGCTGGATGGATGGATGACTGGATGAAGGCTGGCTCGAGTGATGGATGGATTGATGGCTGGATGGATGGCTTGATGGATGGATGGCTGGATGGATGACTGGCTGGAGGAATGGATGGATGGATGGATGGCTGGATGGGGGGCTGAATAGATGGATGGCTGGATGGATGGCTGGCTGGAAGGAAGGATGGATGGATGGATGGCTGGATGGATGGCTGGATGGATGGATGGCTGGATGGATGGCTGGCTGGAGGAACGGATGGATGGATGGATGGATGGATGGTTGGATGGATGGATGGCTGGATGGATGGATGGCTGGATGGATGGATGGCTGGATGGATGGCTGGCTGGAGGGATGGATGGATGGATGGCTGGATGGATGGATGGCCGAATGGATGGCTGGCTGAAGGGATGGACGGATGGCTGAAAGGATGGCTGGATGGATGGATGGCTGGATGGATGGCTGGCTGGAGGGATGGATGAATGGATGGATGGCTGGATGGATGGCTGGATGGCAGGATGACTGGATGGATGGCTGGCTGGGCGGGTGGATTGCTGGATGGCTGGCTGGATGGATGGCTGGATGGATGGATGGATGGATGGCTGGCTGGCTGGAGGTATGGATGGATGGATGAATGGCAGGATGGATGGCTGGATGGAGAGATGGATGAATGCTTGGATGGCTGGATGGATGGCTGGATGGAGGGATGGCTGGATGGATGGATGGCTGGGTGGATGGCTGGATGGATGGCTTAATGACTGGCTGGCTGGAGGGATGGATGGATGGATGGCTGGATGGATGGCTGGATCGATGGATGGCTGGATGTACGGCTGGATGGAGGGATGGATGGATGGATGGATGGCTGGGTGGATGGCTGGATGGATGGCTTAATGACTGGCTGGCTGGAGGGATGGATGGATGGATGGCTGGATGGATGGCTGGATCGATGGATGGCTGGATGTACGGCTGGATGGAGGGATGGATGAATGGATGGATGGCTGGATGGATGGATGGATAGAGGGATTGCTGGATGGATGGCTGGCTGGAGGGATGGATGGATGGATGGGTGGCTGGATGGATGGATGGCTGGATGGATGGCTGAATGGATGGATGGCTGGATGGATGGCTGGCTGGAGGGATGGATGGATGGATGGATGGCTGGATGAATGGCTGAATGGATGGATGGCTGGATGAATGGCTGGCTGGAGGGATGGATGGATGGATGGATGGATGGCTGGATGGATGGATGGTTGGATGGCTGGATGGATTACTGGCTGGAGGGAGGGATGGATGGATGGATGGCTGGATGGATGGCTGGATGGATGGATGGCTGGATGGATGGCTGGCTGGAGGGATGGATGGATGGATGGATGTCTGGATGGATGGATGCCCGGATGGATGGCTGGCTGGAGGGATGGATGGATGAATGGATGGCTGGATGGTTGGCTGGATGGATGGATGGCTGGATGGATGGCTGTCAGGAGGGATGGATGGATGGATGGCTGGATGGATGGCTGGATGGATGGCTGGCTGGAGGGATGGATGAATGGATGGCTGGATGGATGGCTGGCTGGTGGGATGGATTGAAGAATGGATGGCTGGATGGATAGCTGGATGGATGGCTGGATGGATGGCTGGCTGGTGGGATGGATGGATGGATGGATGCCTGGATGGAGGGATGGCTGGATGGTTGGCTGGCTGGAGGGATGGATGGATGGATGGATGGATGTCTGGATGGATGGCTTGATGGAGGGATGGCTGGATGGATGGCTGGGTGGAGGGATGGATGGCTGGATGGATGGCTGGATGGATGGCTGGATGGTTTGATGGCTTAATGACTGGCTGGCTGGAGGGATGGATGGATGGCTGGATGGATGGCTGAATGGATGGATGGATGGATGTATGGCTGGCTGGAGAGATGGATGAATGGTTGGATGGCTGGATGGATGGCTGGATGGAGGGATGGCTGGATGGATGACTGGCTGGAGGGATGAATGGATGGATGGATGGATGGATGGCTGGATGGATGGATGGCTTGATGGATGGCTTGCTGGAGGGATGGATGGATGGATGGCTGGATGGATGGCTGGATGGATGGATGACTGGATGAAGGCTGGCTCGAGTGATGGATGGATTGATGGCTGGATGGATGGCTTGATGGATGGATGGCTGGATGGATGACTGGCTGGAGGAATGGATGGATGGATGGATGGCTGGATGGGGGGCTGAATAGATGGATGGCTGGATGGATGGCTGGCTGGAAGGAAGGATGGATGGATGGATGGCTGGATGGATGGCTGGATGGATGGATGGCTGGATGGATGGCTGGCTGGATGGATGGCTGGCTGGATGGATGGCTGGCTGGAGGGATGGATGGATGGATGGCTGGATGGATGGATGGCCGAATGGATGGCTGGCTGAAGGGATGGACGGATGGCTGAAAGGATGGCTGGATGGATGGATGGCTGGATGGATGGCTGGATGGATGGCTGGATGGCAGGATGACTGGATGGATGGCTGGCTGGGCGGGTGGATTGCAGGATGGCTGGATGGATGGCTGGATGGATGGATGGATGGATGGCTGGCTGGCTGGAGGTATGGATGGATGGATGAATGGCAGGATGGATGGCTGGATGGAGAGTTGAATGAATGCATGGATGGCTGGATGGATGGCTGGATGGAGGGATGGCTGGATGGATGGCTGGCTGGAGGGATGGATGGATGGACGGGTGGCTGGATGGCTGGCTGAATGGATGGATGGCTGGATGGATGGCTTGCTGGAGGGATGGATGGATGGATGGATGGCTGGATGGATGGCTGGATGGATGGATGGCTGGATGAATGGCTGGCTGGATGGATGGCTGGAAGGATGGATGGCTGGATGGATGACTCGCTGGTGGGATGGATGGATGGATGGCTGGATGGATGGCTGGATGGATGGATGCCTGGATGGATGGCTGGATGGATGGATGGATGGATGGATGGATGGCTGGGTGGATGGATGGCTGGATGGATGAATGGCTGGATGGCTAGAAGGCTGGATGGATGGATGGCTGGATGGATGGCTGGATGGATGGATGGATGGATGGATGGATGGCTGGATGGATGGCTGGATGGAGGGATAGCTGGAGGGATGGATGGATGGCTGGATGGATGGCTGGATGGATGGATGTCTGGATGGATTGCTGGCTGGAGGAATGGATGGATGGATGGATGCCTGGATGGATGGCAGGATGGATGGATGGCTGGATGGATGGCTGGCTGGAGGGATGGATGGATGGATGGATAGCTGAATGGATGGCTGGATGGATGGATGGCTGGATGGATGGCTGGCTGGAGGGATGGATGGAAGGATGGCTGGATGGACGGCTGGATGGATGGAGGGCTGGATGGATGGCTGGCTGGAGGGATGGATTGATGGATGGATGGCTGGATGGATGGCTGGATGGATGGATTGCTGGATGGATGGCTGGCTGGAGGGATAGATGGATGGATGTGTGGCTGGATGGAGGGATGGTTGGATGGTTGGCTGGCTGGAGGGATGGATGGATGGATGGCTGGATGGATGTCTGGATGGAGGGATGGCTGGATGGATGGCTGGCTGGAGGGATGGATGGATGGATGGATGGATGGATGGATGGATGGCTGGATGGATGGCTGGATGGATGGATGGCTTAATGACTGGCTGGCTGGAGGGATGGATGGCTGGATCGATGGATGGTTGGATATATGGCTGGCTGAAGGGATGGATAGATGGATGGATGGCTGGATGGATAGCTGGATAGAGGGATGGATGGCTGGATGGATGGCTGGATGGATGGATGGATGGATGGATGGCTTAATGACTGGCTGGCTGGAGGGATGGATGGATGGATGGATGGATGGATGGATGGCTGGATGGATGGCTGGATGGATGGATGGCTGGATGTATGGCTGGCTGGAGAGATGGATGAATGGTTGGATGGCTGGATGGATGGCTGTATGGAGGGATGGCTGGATGGATGGCTGGCTGGAGTGACGGATGGATGCATGGCTGGATGGATGGCTGTATGGAGGGATGGCTGGATGGAAGGCTGGCTGAATGGATGGATGGCTGGATGGATGGATGGATGGACGGATGGATGGAGAGATGGCTGGATGGATGGCTGGCTGGAGGGATGGATGGATGGATGGATGGATGGATGGCTGGATAGAGGAATGGCTGGATGGATGCTTGACTGGAGGGATGGATGGATGGATGGATGGCTGGATGGATGGCTTGATGAATGGATGGCAGGATGGACGATTGGCTGGAGTGATGGATGGATGGATGGCTGGATGGATGGCTGGATGGATGGATGGATGGCTGGAAGGATAGCTGGATGGAGGGATGGCTGGATGGATGGATGGCTGGAGGGATGGATGGATGGCTGGATGGATGGCTGGATGGATGGATGGCTTAATGGCTGGCTGGCTGGAGGGATGGATGGATGGATGGATGGATGGCTGGATGAATGGCTGAATGGATGGATGGCTGGATGTATGGCTGGGTGGAGAGATGGATGGATGGATGGATGACTGGATGCATGGCTGGATGGAAGAATGGCTGGATGGATGGCTGGCTAGAGGGATGGATGAATGGATGGATGGCTGGATGGATGTCTTAATGGATGGATGGCTGGATGAATGGCTGTCTGGAGGGATGGATGGATGGAGGCTGGATGGATGGCTGGATGGATGAATGGCTGGATGGATGAATGGCTGGAGGGATGGATGGATGGCTGGATGGATGGCTGGCTTGAAGAATGGATGGATGGCTGGATGGATGGCTGGACGGATGGATTGCTGGATGGATGGCTGGCTGGAGGGATGGATGAATGGATGGCTGGATGGATGGCTGGCTGGTGGGATGGATTGAAGAATGGATGGCTGGATGGATAGCTGGATGGATGGCTGGATGGATGGCTGGCTGGTGGGATGGATGGATGGATGGATGCCTGGATGGAGGGATGGCTGGATGGTTGGCTGGCTGGAGGGATGGATGGATGGATGGATGGATGTCTGGATGGATGGCTTGATGGAGGGATGGCTGGATGGATGGCTGGGTGGAGGGATGGATGGCTGGATGGATGGCTGGATGGATGGCTGGATGGTTTGATGGCTTAATGACTGGCTGGCTGGAGGGATGGATGGATGGCTGGATGGATGGCTGAATGGATGGATGGATGGATGTATGGCTGGCTGGAGAGATGGATGAATGGTTGGATGGCTGGATGGATGGCTGGATGGAGGGATGGCTGGATGGATGACTGGCTGGAGGGATGAATGGATGGATGGATGGATGGATGGCTGGATGGATGGATGGCTTGATGGATGGCTTGCTGGAGGGATGGATGGATGGATGGCTGGATGGATGGCTGGATGGATGGATGACTGGATGAAGGCTGGCTCGAGTGATGGATGGATTGATGGCTGGATGGATGGCTTGATGGATGGATGGCTGGATGAATGACTGGCTGGAGGAATGGATGGATGGATGGATGGCTGGATGGGGGGCTGAATAGATGGATGGCTGGATGGATGGCTGGCTGGAAGGAAGGATGGATGGATGGATGGCTGGATGGATGGCTGGATGGATGGATGGCTGGATGGATGGCTGGCTGGATGGATGGCTGGCTGGATGGATGGCTGGCTGGAGGGATGGATGGATGGATGGCTGGATGGATGGATGGCCGAATGGATGGCTGGCTGAAGGGATGGACGGATGGCTGAAAGGATGGCTGGATGGATGGATGGCTGGATGGATGGCTGGATGGATGGCTGGATGGCAGGATGACTGGATGGATGGCTGGCTGGGCGGGTGGATTGCAGGATGGCTGGATGGATGGCTGGATGGATGGATGGATGGATGGCTGGCTGGCTGGAGGTATGGATGGATGGATGAATGGCAGGATGGATGGCTGGATGGAGAGTTGAATGAATGCATGGATGGCTGGATGGATGGCTGGATGGAGGGATGGCTGGATGGATGGCTGGCTGGAGGGATGGATGGATGGACGGGTGGCTGGATGGCTGGCTGAATGGATGGATGGCTGGATGGATGGCTTGCTGGAGGGATGGATGGATGGATGGATGGCTGGATGGATGGCTGGATGGATGGATGGCTGGATGAATGGCTGGCTGGATGGATGGCTGGAAGGATGGATGGCTGGATGGATGACTCGCTGGTGGGATGGATGGATGGATGGCTGGATGGATGGCTGGATGGATGGATGCCTGGATGGATGGCTGGATGGATGGATGGATGGATGGATGGATGGCTGGGTGGATGGATGGCTGGATGGATGAATGGCTGGATGGCTAGAAGGCTGGATGGATGGATGGCTGGATGGATGGCTGGATGGATGGATGGATGGATGGATGGATGGCTGGATGGATGGCTGGATGGAGGGATAGCTGGAGGGATGGATGGATGGCTGGATGGATGGCTGGATGGATGGATGTCTGGATGGATTGCTGGCTGGAGGAATGGATGGATGGATGGATGCCTGGATGGATGGCAGGATGGATGGATGGCTGGATGGATGGCTGGCTGGAGGGATGGATGGATGGATGGATAGCTGAATGGATGGCTGGATGGATGGATGGCTGGATGGATGGCTGGCTGGAGGGATGGATGGAAGGATGGCTGGATGGACGGCTGGATGGATGGAGGGCTGGATGGATGGCTGGCTGGAGGGATGGATTGATGGATGGATGGCTGGATGGATGGCTGGATGGATGGATTGCTGGATGGATGGCTGGCTGGAGGGATAGATGGATGGATGTGTGGCTGGATGGAGGGATGGTTGGATGGTTGGCTGGCTGGAGGGATGGATGGATGGATGGCTGGATGGATGTCTGGATGGAGGGATGGCTGGATGGATGGCTGGCTGGAGGGATGGATGGATGGATGGATGGATGGATGGATGGATGGCTGGATGGATGGCTGGATGGATGGATGGCTTAATGACTGGCTGGCTGGAGGGATGGATGGCTGGATCGATGGATGGTTGGATATATGGCTGGCTGAAGGGATGGATAGATGGATGGATGGCTGGATGGATAGCTGGATAGAGGGATGGATGGCTGGATGGATGGCTGGATGGATGGATGGATGGATGGATGGCTTAATGACTGGCTGGCTGGAGGGATGGATGGATGGATGGATGGATGGATGGATGGCTGGATGGATGGCTGGATGGATGGATGGCTGGATGTATGGCTGGCTGGAGAGATGGATGAATGGTTGGATGGCTGGATGGATGGCTGTATGGAGGGATGGCTGGATGGATGGCTGGCTGGAGTGACGGATGGATGCATGGCTGGATGGATGGCTGTATGGAGGGATGGCTGGATGGAAGGCTGGCTGAATGGATGGATGGCTGGATGGATGGATGGATGGACGGATGGATGGAGAGATGGCTGGATGGATGGCTGGCTGGAGGGATGGATGGATGGATGGATGGATGGATGGCTGGATAGAGGAATGGCTGGATGGATGCTTGACTGGAGGGATGGATGGATGGATGGATGGCTGGATGGATGGCTTGATGAATGGATGGCAGGATGGACGATTGGCTGGAGTGATGGATGGATGGATGGCTGGATGGATGGCTGGATGGATGGATGGATGGCTGGAAGGATAGCTGGATGGAGGGATGGCTGGATGGATGGATGGCTGGAGGGATGGATGGATGGCTGGATGGATGGCTGGATGGATGGATGGCTTAATGGCTGGCTGGCTGGAGGGATGGATGGATGGATGGATGGATGGCTGGATGAATGGCTGAATGGATGGATGGCTGGATGTATGGCTGGGTGGAGAGATGGATGGATGGATGGATGACTGGATGCATGGCTGGATGGAAGAATGGCTGGATGGATGGCTGGCTAGAGGGATGGATGAATGGATGGATGGCTGGATGGATGTCTGAATGGATGGATGGCTGGATGAATGGCTGTCTGGAGGGATGGATGGATGGAGGCTGGATGGATGGCTGGATGGATGAATGGCTGGATGGATGAATGGCTGGAGGGATGGATGGATGGCTGGATGGATGGCTGGCTTGAAGAATGGATGGATGGCTGGATGGATGGCTGGACGGATGGATTGCTGGATGGATGGCTGGCTGGAGGGATGGATGGATGGCTGGATGGATGGATGGATGGATGGATGGCTGGATGGATGGCTGGCTGGAGGAATGGGTGGATGGATGGATGGCCGGATGGATGGCTGGATGGATGGATGGCTGGATGGATGGGTGGCTGGAGGGATGGATGGATGGATGGATGGCTGGATGGACGGCTGGATGGATGGATGGCTGGACGGACGGCTGGCTGGAGGGATGCATGGATGGATGGATGGATGCAGGGATGGCTGGATGGTTGGCTGGCTGGAGGGATGGATGGATGGATGTATGGCTGGATGGATGTCTGGATGGAGGGATGGCTGGATGGATGGCTGGCTGGAGGGATGGATGGATGGATGGATGGCTGGGTGGATGGCTGGATGGATGGATGGCTTAATGACTGGCTGTCTGGAGGGATGGATGGATGGATGGCTGGATGGATGGCTGGATCGATGGATGGCTGGATGTACGGCTGGCTGGAGGGATGGATGGATGGATGGATGGCTGGATGGATGGCTGGATAGAGGGATGGCTGGATGGATGGCTGGCTGGAGGGATGGATGGATGGATGGATGGCTGGATGGATGGATGGCTGGGTGGATGGCTGAATGGATGGATGGCTGGATGGATCGCTGGCTGGAGTGATGGATGGATGGATGGATGGCTGGATGAATGGCTGAATGGATGGATGGCTGGATGAATGGCTGCCTGGAGGGATGGATGGATGGATGGATGGATGGCTGGATGGATGACTGGCTGGAGGGATGGATGGATGGATGGATGGCTGGATGGATGGCTGGATGGATGGATGGCTGGATGGATGGCTGGCTGGAGGGATGGATGGATGGCTGGATGCATGGATGCCCGGATGGATGGCTGGCTGGAGGGATGGATGGATGGATGGATGGCTGGATGGATGGCTGGATGGATGGATGGCTGGGTGGATGGCTGTCAGGAGTGATGGATGGATGGATGGCTGGATGGATGGCTGGATGGATGGGAGGCTGGAGGGATGGATGAATGGATGGCTGGATGGATGGCTGGCTGGAGGGATGGATTGAAGAATGGATGGCTGGATGGATCGCTGGATGGATGGCTGGATGGATGGCTGGCTGGTGGGATGGATGGATGGATGGATGCCTGGATGGAGGGATGGCTGGATGGTTGGCTGGCTGGAGGGATGGATGGATGGATGGATGGATGGATGTCTGGATGGATGGCTTGATGGAGGGATGGCTGGATGGATGGCTGGCTGGAGGGATGGATGGCTGGATGGATGGCTGATTGGATGGCTGGATGGTTTGATGGCTTAATGACTGGCTGGCTGGAGGGATGGATGGATTGCTGGATGGATGGCTGAATGGATGGATGGATGGATGTATGGCTGGCTGGAGAGATGGATGAATGGTTGGATGGCTGGATGGATGGCTGGATGGAGGGATGGCTGGATGGATGACTGGCTGGAGGGATGAATGGATCGATGGATGGATGGATGGCTGGCTGGATGGATGGTTTGATGGATGGCTTGATGGAGGGATGGATGGATGGATGGCTGGATGGATGGCTGGATGGATGGATGACTCGATGAAGGCTGGCTCGAGTGATGGATGGATTGATGGCTGGATGGATGGCTTGATGGATGGATGGCTGGATGGATGATTGGCTGGAGGGATGGATGGATTGATGGATGGCTGGATGTGGGGCTGAATGGATGAATGGCTGGATGGATGGCTGGCTGGTAGGAAGGATGGATGGATGGATGGCTGGATGGATGGCTGGATGGATGGATGGCTGCATGGATGGCTGGCTGGAGGAACGGATGGATGGATGGATGGATGGATGGATGGATGGTTGGATGGATGGATGGCTGGATGGATGGATGGCTGGATGGATGGCTGGCTGGATGGATGGCTGGCTGGAGGGATGGATGGATGGATGGATGGATGGCCGAATGGATGGCTGGCTGAAGGGATGGACGGATGGCTGAAAGGATGGCTGGATGGATGGATGGCTGGATGGATGGCTGGCTGGAGGGATGGATGAATGGATGGATGGCTGGATGGATGGCTGGACGGCAGGATGACTGGATGGATGGCTGGCTGGGCGGGTGGATTGATGGATGGCTGGCTGGATGGATGGCTGGATGGATGGATGGATGGATGGCTGGCTGGCTGGAAGTATGGATGGATGGATGAATGGCAGGATGGATGGCTGGGTGGAGAGATGGGTGAATGCATGGATGGCTGTATGGATGGCTGGATGGAGGGATGGCTGGATGGATGGCTGGCTGGAGGGATGGATGGATGGACGGGTGGCTGGATGGCTGGCTGAATGGATGGATGGCTGGATGGATGGCTTGCTGGAGGGATGGATGGATGGATGGATGGATGGATGGATGGCTGGATGGATGGATGGCTGGATGAATGGCTGGCTGGATGGATGGCTGGAAGGATGGATGGCTGGATGGATGACTCGCTGGCGGGATGGATGGATGGATGGATGGCTGGATGGATGGCTGGATGGATGGATGCCTGGATGGATGGCTGGATGGATGGATGGATGGATGGCTGGGTGGATGGATGGCTGGATGGATGGATGGCTGGATGGCTGGAAGGCTGGATGGATGGATGGCTGGATGGATGGCTGGATGGATGGATGGATGGATGGCTGGATGGAGGGATAGCTGGAGGGATGGATGGATGGCTGGATGGATGGCTGGATGGATGGATGGCTGGATGGATTGCTGGCTGGAGGAATGGATGGATGGATGGATGGCTGGATGGATGGCAGGATGGATGGATGGCTGGATGGATGGCTGGCTGGAGGGATGGATGGTTGGATGGATGGATAGCTGAATGGATGGCTGTATGGATGGATGGCTGGATGGATGGCTGGCGGGAGGGTTGGATGGAAGGATGGCTGGATGGACGTCTGGATGGATGGAGGGCTGGATGGATGGCTGGCTGGAGGGATGGATTGATGGATGGATGGCTGGATGGATGGCTGGATGGATGGATGGCTGGATAAATGGCTGGCTGGAGGGATGGATGGATGGATGTGTGGCTGGATGGAGGGATGGTTGGATGGTTGGCTGGCTGGAGGGATGGATGGATGGATGGCTGGATGGATGTCTGGATGGAGGGATGGCTGGATGGATGGCTGGCTGGAGGGATGGATGGATGGATGGATGGATGGCTGGATGGATGGCTGGATGGATGGATGGCTTAATGACTGGCTGGCTGGAGGGATGGATGGATGGATGGATGGATGGCTGGATGGATGGCTGGATCGATGGGTGGCTGGATATATGGCTGGCTGAAGGGATGGATGGATGGATGGATGGCTGGATGGATAGCTGGATAGAGGGATGGATGGCTGGATGGATGGCAGGATGGATGGATGGATGGATGGATGGCTTAATGACTGGCTGGCTGGAGGGATGGATGGATGGATGGAGGGCTGGATGGATGGCTGGATGGATGGATGGCTGGATGTATGGCTGGCTGGAGAGATGGATGAATGGTTGGATGGCTGGATGGATGGCTGTATGGAGGGATGGCTGGATGGATGGCTGGCTGGAGTGACGGATGGATGCATGGCTGGATGGATGGCTGTATGGAGGGATGGCTGGATGGAAGGCTGGCTGAATGGATGGATGGCTGGATGGATTGATGGATGGACGGATGGATGGAGGGATGGCTGGATCGATGGCTGGCTGGAGGGATGGATGGATGGATGGATGGCTGGATGGATGGCTGGATGGAGGAATGGCTGGATGGATGCTTGACTGGAGGGATGGATGGATGGATGGCTGGATGGATGGCTTGATGAATGGATGGCTGGATGGACGATTGGCTGGAGGGATGGATGGATGGATGGCTGGATGGATGGCTGGATGGATGGATGGATGGATGGATGGCTGGAAGGATAGTTGGATGGAGGGATGGCTGGATGGATGGATGGCTGGAGGGATGGATGGATGGCTGGATGGATGGCTGGATGGATGGATGGCTTAATGTCTGGCTGGCTGGAGGGATGGATGGATGGCTCGGTGAATGGCTGAATGGATGGATGGCTGGATGTATGGCTGGGTGGAGAGATGGATGGATGGATGGATGGCTGGATGGATGGCTGGATGGAAGAATGGCTGGATGGATGGCTGGCTAGAGGGATGGATGGATGGATGGATGGCTGGATGGATGGCTTCATGGATGGATGGCTGGATGAATGGCTGTCTGGAGGGATGGATGGATGGATGGCTGGATGGATGGCTGGATGAATGAATGGCTGGATGGATGAATGGCTGGAGGGATGGATGGATGGATGGATGGCTGGATGGATTGCTGGATGGATGGATGGATGGACGGATGGCTGGATGGATGGCTGGCTGGAGGGATGGATGGATGGCTGGATGGCTGGCTGGATGGATGGATGGCTGGATGGATGGCTGGCTTGAAGAATGGATGGATGGCTGGATGGATGGCTGGAAGGATGGATTGCTGGATGGATGGCTGGCTGGAGGGATGGATGGATGGCTGGATGGATTGCTGGATGGATGGATGGCTTGATGGATGGCAGGCTGGAGGAATGGGTGGATGGATGGATGGCCGGATGGATGGCTGGATGGATGGATGTCTGAATGGTTGGCTGGATGGATGGATGGCTGGATGGATGGCTGGCAGGAGGGATGGATGGATGGATGGATGGCTGAATGGTTGGCAGGATGGATGGATGGCTGTATGGATGGCTGGCTGGAGGGATGGATGGATGGATGGATGGCTGGATGGACGGCTGGATGGATGGATGGCTGGACGGACGGCTGGCTGGAGGGATGGATGGATGGATGGCTGGATGCAGGGATGGCTGGATGGTTGGTTGGCTGGAGGGATGGATGGATGGATGTATGGCTGGATGGATGTCTGGATGGAGGGATGGCTGGATGGATGGCTGGCTGGAGGGATGGATGGATGGATGGATGGCTGGGTGGATGGCTGGATGGATGGATGGCTTAATGACTGGCTGGCTGGAGGGATGGATGGATGGATGGCTGGATGGATGGCTGGATCGATGGATGGCTGGATGTACGGCTGGCTGGAGGGATGGATGGATGGATGGATGGCTGGATGGATGGCTGGATAGAGGGATGGCTGGATGGATGGCTGGCTGGAGGGATGGATGGATGGATGGATGGCTGGATGGATGGATGGCTGGATGGATGGCTGAATGGATGGATGGCTGGATGGATGGCTGGCTGGAGGGAAGGATGGATGGATGGATGGCTGGATGAATGGCTGAATGGATGGATGGCTGGATGAATGGCTGGCTGGAGGGATGGATGGATGGATGGATGGATGGCTGGATGGATGGATGGATGGATGGCTGGATGGATGGCTGGATGGATGGCTGGATGGATGGATGGCTGGATGAATGGCTGGCTGGAGGGATGGATGGATGGCTGGATGGCTGGATGGATGGATGCCCGGATGGATGGCTGGCTGGAGGGATGGATGGATGGATGGATGGCTGGATGGATGGCTGGATGGATGGATGGCTGGATAGATGGCTGTCAGGAGGGATGGATGAATGGATGGCTGGATGGATGGTTGGCTGTAGGGATGGATTGAAGAATGGATGGCTGGAAGAATAGCTGGACGGATGGCTGGATGGATGGCTGGCTGGTGGGATGGATGGATGGATGGATGGCTGGATGGAGGGATGGCTGGATGGTTGGCTGGCTGGAGGGATGGATGGATGGATGGATGGATGTCTGGATGGATGGCTTGATGGAGGGATGGCTGGATGGATGGCTGGCTGGCGGGATGAATGGCTGGATGGATGGCTGGATGGATGGCTGGATGGTTGGATGGCTTAATGACTGGCTGGCTGGAGGGATGGATGGATGGCTGGATGGATGGCTGAATGAATGGATGGATGGATGGATGGCTGGCTGGAGAGATGGATGAATGGTTGGATGGCTGGATGGATGGCTGGATTGGGGGATGGCTGGATGGATGACTGGCTGGAGGGATGAATGGATGGATGGATGGATGGATGGCTGGATGGATGGATGGCTTGATGGATGGCTTGCTGGAGGGATGGATGGATGGCTGGATGGATGGCTGGCTGGATGGTTGGATGACTGGATGAAGGCTGGCTCGAGTGATGGATGGATTGATGGCTGGATGGATGGCTTGATGGATGGATGGCTGGATGGATGACTGGCTGGAGGGATGGATGGATGGATGGATGGCTGGATGGGGGACTGAATGGATGGATGGCTGGATGGATGGCTGGCTGCAAGGATGGATGGATGGATGGCTGGATGGATGGCTGGATGGATGGATGGCTGGATGGATGGCTGGCTGGAGGAACGGATGGATGGATGGATGGATGGATGGATGGTTGGATGGATGGATGGCTGGATGGATGGATGGCTGGATGGATGGCTGGCTGGATGGATGGCTGGCTGGAGGGATGGATGGATGGATGTCTGGATGGATGGATGGCCGAATGGATGGCTGGCTGAAGGGATGGATGGATGGCTGAAAGGATGGCTGGATGGATGGATGGCTGGATGGATGGCTGGCTGGAGGGATGGATGAATGGATGGATGGCAGGATGGATGGCTGGATGGCAGGATGACTGGATGGATGGCTGGCTGGGCGGGTGGATTAATGGATGGATGGCTGGATGGATGGCTGGATGGATGGATGGATGGATGGCTGGCTGGCTGGAGGTATGGTTGGATGGATGAATGGCAGGATGGATGGCTGGATGGAGAGATGGATGAATGCATGGATGGCTGGATGGATGGCTGGATGGAGGGATGGCTGGATGGATGGCTGGCTGGATGGATGGATGGATGGACGGGTGGCTGGATGGCTGGCTGAATGGATGGATGGCTTGCTGGAGGGATGGATGGATGGATGGATGGATGGCTGGATGGATGGCTGGATGGATGGATGGCTGGATGAATGGCTGGCTGGATGGATGGCTGGAAGGATGGATGGCTGGATGGATGACTCGCTGGCGGGATGGATGGATGGATGGATGGCTGAATGGATGGCTGGATGGATGGATGCCTGGATGGATGGCTGGATGGCTGGATGGATGGCTGGATGGATGGATGGATGGATGGATGGCTGGATGGACGGCTGGCTGGAGGGATGGATGGATGGATGGCTGGATGCAGGGATGGCTGGATGGTTGGTTGGCTGGAGGGATGGATGGATGGATGGATGGCTGGATGGATGTCTGGATGGAGGGATGGCTGGATGGATGGCTGGCTGGAGGGATGGATGGATGGATGGATGGCTGGGTGGATGGCTGGATGGATGGATGGCTTAATGACTGGCTGGCTGGAGGGATGGATGGATGGATGGCTGGATGGATGGCTGGATCGATGGATGGCTGGATGTACGGCTGGCTGGAGGGATGGATGGATGGATGGATGGCTGGATGGATGGCTGGATAGAGGGATGGCTGGATGGATGGCTGGCTGGAGGGATGGATGGATGGATGGATGGCTGGATGGATGGATGGCTGGATGGATGGCTGAATGGATGGATGGCTGGATGGATGGCTGGCTGGAGGGAAGGATGGATGGATGGATGGCTGGATGAATGGCTGAATGGATGGATGGCTGGATGAATGGCTGGCTGGAGGGATGGATGGATGGATGGATGGATGGCTGGATGGATGGATGGATGGATGGCTGGATGGATGGCTGGATGGATGGCTGGATGGATGGATGGCTGGATGGATGGCTGGCTGGAGGGATGGATGGATGGCTGGATGGCTGGATGGATGGATGCCCGGATGGATGGCTGGCTGGAGGGATGGATGGATGGATGGATCGCTGGATGGATGGCTGGATGGATGGATGGCTGGATAGATGGCTGTCAGGAGGGATGGATGAATGGATGGCTGGATGGATGGCTGGCTGTAGGGATGGATTGAAGAATGGATGGCTGGAAGAATAGCTGGACGGATGGCTGGATGGATGGCTGGCTGGTGGGATGGATGGATGGATGGATGGCTGGATGGAGGGATGGCTGGATGGTTGGCTGGCTGGAGGGATGGATGGATGGATGGATGGATGTCTGGATGGATGGCTTGATGGAGGGATGGCTGGATGGATGGCTGGCTGGAGGGATGAATGGCTGGATGGATGGCTGGATGGATGGCTGGATGGTTGGATGGCTTAATGACTGGCTGGCTGGAGGGATGGATGGATGGCTGGATGGATGGCTGAATGAATGGATGGATGGATGGATGGCTGGCTGGAGAGATGGATGAATGGTTGGATGGCTGGATGGATGGCTGGATTGGGGGATGGCTGGATGGATGACTGGCTGGAGGGATGAATGGATGGATGGATGGCTGCATGGATGGCTGGCTGGAGGAACGGATGGATGGATGGATGGATGGATGGATGGATGGTTGGATGGATGGATGGCTGGATGGATGGATGGCTGGATGGATGGCTGGCTGGATGGATGGCTGGCTGGAGGGATGGATGGATGGATGGCTGGATGGATGGATGGCCGAATGGATGGCTGGCTGAAGGGATGGACGGATGGCTGAAAGGATGGCTGGATGGATGGATGGCTGGATGGATGGCTGGCTGGAGGGATGGATGAATGGATGGATGGCTGGATGGATGGCTGGACGGCAGGATGACTGGATGGATGGCTGGCTGGGCGGGTGGATTGATGGATGGCTGGCTGGATGGATGGCTGGATGGATGGATGGATGGATGGCTGGCTGGCTGGAAGTATGGATGGATGGATGAATGGCAGGATGGATGGCTGGGTGGAGAGATGGGTGAATGCATGGATGGCTGTATGGATGGCTGGATGGAGGGATGGCTGGATGGATGGCTGGCTGGAGGGATGGATGGATGGACGGGTGGCTGGATGGCTGGCTGAATGGATGGATGGCTGGATGGATGGCTTGCTGGAGGGATGGATGGATGGATGGATGGATGGATGGATGGCTGGATGGATGGATGGCTGGATGAATGGCTGGCTGGATGGATGGCTGGAAGGATGGATGGCTGGATGGATGACTCGCTGGCGGGATGGATGGATGGATGGATGGCTGGATGGATGGCTGGATGGATGGATGCCTGGATGGATGGCTGGATGGATGGATGGGTGGATGGCTGGGTGGATGGATGGCTGGATGGATGGATGGCTGGATGGCTGGAAGGCTGGATGGATGGATGGCTGGATGGATGGCTGGATGGATGGATGGATGGATGGCTGGATGGAGGGATAGCTGGAGGGATGGATGGATGGCTGGATGGATGGCTGGATGGATGGATGGCTGGATGGATTGCTGGCTGGAGGAATGGATGGATGGATGGATGGCTGGATGGATGGCAGGATGGATGGATGGCTGGATGGATGGCTGGCTGGAGGGATGGATGGTTGGATGGATGGATAGCTGAATGGATGGCTGTATGGATGGATGGCTGGATGGATGGCTGGCGGGAGGGTTGGATGGAAGGATGGCTGGATGGACGTCTGGATGGATGGAGGGCTGGATGGATGGCTGGCTGGAGGGATGGATTGATGGATGGATGGCTGGATGGATGGCTGGATGGTTGGATGGCTGGATAAATGGCTGGCTGGAGGGATGGATGGATGGATGTGTGGCTGGATGGAGGGATGGTTGGATGGTTGGCTGGCTGGAGGGATGGATGCATGGATGGCTGGATGGATGTCTGGATGGAGGGATGGCTGGATGGATGGCTGGCTGGAGGGATGGATGGATGGATGGATGGATGGCTGGATGGATGGCTGGATGGATGGATGACTTAATGACTGGCTGGCTGGAGGGATGGATGGATGGATGGATGGATGGCTGGATGGATGGCTGGATCGATGGGTGGCTGGATATATGGCTGGCTGAAGGGATGGATGGATGGATGGATGGCTGGATGGATAGCTGGATAGAGGGATGGATGGCTGGATGGATGGCAGGATGGATGGATGGATGGATGGATGGCTTAATGACTGGCTGGCTGGAGGGATGGATGGATGGATGGAGGGCTGGATGGATGGCTGGATGGATGGATGGCTGGATGTATGGCTGGCTGGAGAGATGGATGAATGGTTGGATGGCTGGATGGATGGCTGTATGGAGGGATGGCTGGATGGATGGCTGGCTGGAGTGACGGATGGATGCATGGCTGGATGGATGGCTGTATGGAGGGATGACTGGATGGAAGGCTGGCTGAATGGATGGATGGCTGGATGGATTGATGGATGGACGGATGGATGGAGGGATGGCTGGATCGATGGCTGGCTGGAGGGATGGATGGATGGATGGATGGCTGGATGGATGGCTGGATGGAGGAATGGCTGGATGGATGCTTGACTGGAGGGATGGATGGATGGATGGCTGGATGGATGGCTTGATGAATGGATGGCTGGATGGACGATTGGCTGGAGGGATGGATGGATGGATGGCTGGATGGATGGCTGGATGGATGGATGGATGGATGGATGGCTGGAAGGATAGTTGGATGGAGGGATGGCTGGATGGATGGATGGCTGGAGGGATGGATGGATGGCTGGATGGATGGCTGGATGGATGGATGGCTTAATGTCTGGCTGGCTGGAGGGATGGATGGATGGCTCGGTGAATGGCTGAATGGATGGATGGCTGGATGTATGGCTGGGTGGAGAGATGGATGGATGGATGGATGGCTGGATGGATGGCTGGATGGAAGAATGGCTGGATGGATGGCTGGCTAGAGGGATGGATGGATGGATGGATGGCTGGATGGATGGCTTAATGGATGGATGGATGGATGAATGGCTGTCTGGAGGGATGGATGGATGGATGGCTGGATGGATGGCTGGATGAATGAATGGCTGGATGGATGAATGGCTGGAGGGATGGATGGATGGATGGATGGCTGGATGGATTGCTGGATGGATGGATGGATGGACGGATGGCTGGATGGATGGCTGGCTGGAGGGATGGATGGATGGCTGGATGGCTGGCTGGATGGATGGATGGCTGGATGGATGGCTGGCTTGAAGAATGGATGGATGGCTGGATGGATGGCTGGACGGATGGATTGCTGGATGGATGGCTGGCTGGAGGGATGGATGGATGGCTGGATGGATTGCTGGATGGATGGATGGCTTGATGGATGGCAGGCTGGAGGAATGGGTGGATGGATGGATGGCCGGATGGATGGCTGGATGGATGGATGTCTGAATGGTTGGCTGGATGGATGGATGGCTGGATGGATGGCTGGCAGGAGGGATGGATGGATGGATGGATGGCTGAATGGTTGGCTGGATGGATGGATGGCTGTATGGATGGCTGGCTGGAGGGATGGATGGATGGATGGATGGCTGGATGGACGGCTGGATGGATGGATGGCTGGACGGACGGCTGGCTGGAGGGATGGATGGATGGATGGCTGGATGCAGGGATGGCTGGATGGTTGGTTGGCTGGAGGGATGGATGGATGGATGTATGGCTGGATGGATGTCTGGATGGAGGGATGGCTGGATGGATGGCTGGCTGGAGGGATGGATGGATGGATGGATGGCTGGGTGGATGGCTGGATGGATGGATGGCTTAATGACTGGCTGGCTGGAGGGATGGATGGATGGATGGCTGGATGGATGGCTGGATCGATGGATGGCTGGATGTACGGCTGGCTGGAGGGATGGATGGATGGATGGATGGCTGGATGGATGGCTGGATAGAGGGATGGCTGGATGGATGGCTGGCTGGAGGGATGGATGGATGGATGGATGGCTGGATGGATGGATGGCTGGATGGATGGCTGAATGGATGGATGGCTGGATGGATGGCTGGCTGGAGGGAAGGATGGATGGATGGATGGCTGGATGAATGGCTGAATGGATGGATGGCTGGATGAATGGCTGGCTGGAGGGATGGATGGATGGATGGATGGATGGCTGGATGGATGGATGGATGGATGGCTGGATGGATGGCTGGATGGATGGCTGGATGGATGGATGGCTGGATGGATGGCTGGCTGGAGGGATGGATGGATGGCTGGATGGCTGGATGGAAGATGCCCGGATGGATGGCTGGCTGGAGGGATGGATGGATGGATGGATGGCTGGATGGATGGCTGGATGGATGGATGGCTGGATAGATGGCTGTCAGGAGGGATGGATGAATGGATGGCTGGATGGATGGTTGGCTGTACGGATGGATTGAAGAATGGATGGCTGGAAGAATAGCTGGACGGATGGCTGGATGGATGGCTGGCTGGTGGGATGGATGGATGGATGGATGGCTGGATGGAGGGATGGCTGGATGGTTGGCTGGCTGGAGGGATGGATGGATGGATGGATGGATGTCTGGATGGATGGCTTGATGGAGGGATGGCTGGATGGATGGCTGGCTGGCGGGATGAATGGCTGGATGGATGGCTGGATGGATGGCTGGATGGTTGGATGGCTTAATGACTGGCTGGCTGGAGGGATGGATGGATGGCTGGATGGATGGCTGAATGAATGGATGGATGGATGGATGGCTGGCTGGAGAGATGGATGAATGGTTGGATGGCTGGATGGATGGCTGGATTGGGGGATGGCTGGATGGATGACTGGCTGGAGGGATGAATGGATGGATGGATGGATGGATGGCTGTATGGAGGGATGGCTGGATGGATGGCTGGCTGGAGTGACGGATGGATGCATGGCTGGATGGATGGCTGTATGGAGGGATGGCTGGATGGAAGGCTGGCTGAATGGATGGATGGCTGGATGGATGGATGGATGGACGGATGGATGGAGAGATGGCTGGATGGATGGCTGGCTGGAGGGATGGATGGATGGATGGATGGATGGATGGCTGGATAGAGGAATGGCTGGATGGATGCTTGACTGGAGGGATGGATGGATGGATGGATGGCTGGATGGATGGCTTGATGAATGGATGGCAGGATGGACGATTGGCTGGAGTGATGGATGGATGGATGGCTGGATGGATGGCTGGATGGATGGATGGATGGCTGGAAGGATAGCTGGATGGAGGGATGGCTGGATGGATGGATGGCTGGAGGGATGGATGGATGGCTGGATGGATGGCTGGATGGATGGATGGCTTAATGGCTGGCTGGCTGGAGGGATGGATGGATGGATGGATGGATGGCTGGATGAATGGCTGAATGGATGGATGGCTGGATGTATGGCTGGGTGGAGAGATGGATGGATGGATGGATGACTGGATGCATGGCTGGATGGAAGAATGGCTGGATGGATGGCTGGCTAGAGGGATGGATGAATGGATGGATGGCTGGATGGATGTCTGAATGGATGGATGGCTGGATGAATGGCTGTCTGGAGGGATGGATGGATGGAGGCTGGATGGATGGCTGGATGGATGAATGGCTGGATGGATGAATGGCTGGAGGGATGGATGGATGGCTGGATGGATGGCTGGCTTGAAGAATGGATGGATGGCTGGATGGATGGCTGGACGGATGGATTGCTGGATGGATGGCTGGCTGGAGGGATGGATGGATGGCTGGATGGATGGATGGATGGATGGATGGCTGGATGGATGGCTGGCTGGAGGAATGGGTGGATGGATGGATGGCCGGATGGATGGCTGGATGGATGGATGGCTGGATGGATGGGTGGCTGGAGGGATGGATGGATGGATGGATGGCTGGATGGACGGCTGGATGGATGGATGGCTGGACGGACGGCTGGCTGGAGGGATGCATGGATGGATGGATGGATGCAGGGATGGCTGGATGGTTGGCTGGCTGGAGGGATGGATGGATGGATGTATGGCTGGATGGATGTCTGGATGGAGGGATGGCTGGATGGATGGCTGGCTGGAGGGATGGATGGATGGATGGATGGCTGGGTGGATGGCTGGATGGATGGATGGCTTAATGACTGGCTGTCTGGAGGGATGGATGGATGGATGGCTGGATGGATGGCTGGATCGATGGATGGCTGGATGTACGGCTGGCTGGAGGGATGGATGGATGGATGGATGGCTGGATGGATGGCTGGATAGAGGGATGGCTGGATGGATGGCTGGCTGGAGGGATGGATGGATGGATGGATGGCTGGATGGATGGATGGCTGGGTGGATGGCTGAATGGATGGATGGCTGGATGGATCGCTGGCTGGAGTGATGGATGGATGGATGGATGGCTGGATGAATGGCTGAATGGATGGATGGCTGGATGAATGGCTGCCTGGAGGGATGGATGGATGGATGGATGGATGGCTGGATGGATGACTGGCTGGAGGGATGGATGGATGGATGGATGGCTGGATGGATGGCTGGATGGATGGATGGCTGGATGGATGGCTGGCTGGAGGGATGGATGGATGGCTGGATGCATGGATGCCCGGATGGATGGCTGGCTGGAGGGATGGATGGATGGATGGATGGCTGGATGGATGGCTGGATGGATGGATGGCTGGGTGGATGGCTGTCAGGAGTGATGGATGGATGGATGGCTGGATGGATGGCTGGATGGATGGGAGGCTGGAGGGATGGATGAATGGATGGCTGGATGGATGGCTGGCTGGAGGGATGGATTGAAGAATGGATGGCTGGATGGATCGCTGGATGGATGGCTGGATGGATGGCTGGCTGGTGGGATGGATGGATGGATGGATGCCTGGATGGAGGGATGGCTGGATGGTTGGCTGGCTGGAGGGATGGATGGATGGATGGATGGATGGATGTCTGGATGGATGGCTTGATGGAGGGATGGCTGGATGGATGGCTGGCTGGAGGGATGGATGGCTGGATGGATGGCTGATTGGATGGCTGGATGGTTTGATGGCTTAATGACTGGCTGGCTGGAGGGATGGATGGATTGCTGGATGGATGGCTGAATGGATGGATGGATGGATGTATGGCTGGCTGGAGAGATGGATGAATGGTTGGATGGCTGGATGGATGGCTGGATGGAGGGATGGCTGGATGGATGACTGGCTGGAGGGATGAATGGATCGATGGATGGATGGATGGCTGGCTGGATGGATGGTTTGATGGATGGCTTGATGGAGGGATGGATGGATGGATGGCTGGATGGATGGCTGGATGGATGGATGACTCGATGAAGGCTGGCTCGAGTGATGGATGGATTGATGGCTGGATGGATGGCTTGATGGATGGATGGCTGGATGGATGATTGGCTGGAGGGATGGATGGATTGATGGATGGCTGGATGTGGGGCTGAATGGATGAATGGCTGGATGGATGGCTGGCTGGTAGGAAGGATGGATGGATGGATGGCTGGATGGATGGCTGGATGGATGGATGGCTGCATGGATGGCTGGCTGGAGGAACGGATGGATGGATGGATGGATGGATGGATGGATGGTTGGATGGATGGATGGCTGGATGGATGGATGGCTGGATGGATGGCTGGCTGGATGGATGGCTGGCTGGAGGGATGGATGGATGGATGGATGGATGGCCGAATGGATGGCTGGCTGAAGGGATGGACGGATGGCTGAAAGGATGGCTGGATGGATGGATGGCTGGATGGATGGCTGGCTGGAGGGATGGATGAATGGATGGATGGCTGGATGGATGGCTGGACGGCAGGATGACTGGATGGATGGCTGGCTGGGCGGGTGGATTGATGGATGGCTGGCTGGATGGATGGCTGGATGGATGGATGGATGGATGGCTGGCTGGCTGGAAGTATGGATGGATGGATGAATGGCAGGATGGATGGCTGGGTGGAGAGATGGGTGAATGCATGGATGGCTGTATGGATGGCTGGATGGAGGGATGGCTGGATGGATGGCTGGCTGGAGGGATGGATGGATGGACGGGTGGCTGGATGGCTGGCTGAATGGATGGATGGCTGGATGGATGGCTTGCTGGAGGGATGGATGGATGGATGGATGGATGGATGGATGGCTGGATGGATGGATGGCTGGATGAATGGCTGGCTGGATGGATGGCTGGAAGGATGGATGGCTGGATGGATGACTCGCTGGCGGGATGGATGGATGGATGGATGGCTGGATGGATGGCTGGATGGATGGATGCCTGGATGGATGGCTGGATGGATGGATGGATGGATGGCTGGGTGGATGGATGGCTGGATGGATGGATGGCTGGATGGCTGGAAGGCTGGATGGATGGATGGCTGGATGGATGGCTGGATGGATGGATGGATGGATGGCTGGATGGAGGGATAGCTGGAGGGATGGATGGATGGCTGGATGGATGGCTGGATGGATGGATGGCTGGATGGATTGCTGGCTGGAGGAATGGATGGATGGATGGATGGCTGGATGGATGGCAGGATGGATGGATGGCTGGATGGATGGCTGGCTGGAGGGATGGATGGTTGGATGGATGGATAGCTGAATGGATGGCTGTATGGATGGATGGCTGGATGGATGGCTGGCGGGAGGGTTGGATGGAAGGATGGCTGGATGGACGTCTGGATGGATGGAGGGCTGGATGGATGGCTGGCTGGAGGGATGGATTGATGGATGGATGGCTGGATGGATGGCTGGATGGATGGATGGCTGGATAAATGGCTGGCTGGAGGGATGGATGGATGGATGTGTGGCTGGATGGAGGGATGGTTGGATGGTTGGCTGGCTGGAGGGATGGATGGATGGATGGCTGGATGGATGTCTGGATGGAGGGATGGCTGGATGGATGGCTGGCTGGAGGGATGGATGGATGGATGGATGGATGGCTGGATGGATGGCTGGATGGATGGATGGCTTAATGACTGGCTGGCTGGAGGGATGGATGGATGGATGGATGGATGGCTGGATGGATGGCTGGATCGATGGGTGGCTGGATATATGGCTGGCTGAAGGGATGGATGGATGGATGGATGGCTGGATGGATAGCTGGATAGAGGGATGGATGGCTGGATGGATGGCAGGATGGATGGATGGATGGATGGATGGCTTAATGACTGGCTGGCTGGAGGGATGGATGGATGGATGGAGGGCTGGATGGATGGCTGGATGGATGGATGGCTGGATGTATGGCTGGCTGGAGAGATGGATGAATGGTTGGATGGCTGGATGGATGGCTGTATGGAGGGATGGCTGGATGGATGGCTGGCTGGAGTGACGGATGGATGCATGGCTGGATGGATGGCTGTATGGAGGGATGGCTGGATGGAAGGCTGGCTGAATGGATGGATGGCTGGATGGATTGATGGATGGACGGATGGATGGAGGGATGGCTGGATCGATGGCTGGCTGGAGGGATGGATGGATGGATGGATGGCTGGATGGATGGCTGGATGGAGGAATGGCTGGATGGATGCTTGACTGGAGGGATGGATGGATGGATGGCTGGATGGATGGCTTGATGAATGGATGGCTGGATGGACGATTGGCTGGAGGGATGGATGGATGGATGGCTGGATGGATGGCTGGATGGATGGATGGATGGATGGATGGCTGGAAGGATAGTTGGATGGAGGGATGGCTGGATGGATGGATGGCTGGAGGGATGGATGGATGGCTGGATGGATGGCTGGATGGATGGATGGCTTAATGTCTGGCTGGCTGGAGGGATGGATGGATGGCTCGGTGAATGGCTGAATGGATGGATGGCTGGATGTATGGCTGGGTGGAGAGATGGATGGATGGATGGATGGCTGGATGGATGGCTGGATGGAAGAATGGCTGGATGGATGGCTGGCTAGAGGGATGGATGGATGGATGGATGGCTGGATGGATGGCTTCATGGATGGATGGCTGGATGAATGGCTGTCTGGAGGGATGGATGGATGGATGGCTGGATGGATGGCTGGATGAATGAATGGCTGGATGGATGAATGGCTGGAGGGATGGATGGATGGATGGATGGCTGGATGGATTGCTGGATGGATGGATGGATGGACGGATGGCTGGATGGATGGCTGGCTGGAGGGATGGATGGATGGCTGGATGGCTGGCTGGATGGATGGATGGCTGGATGGATGGCTGGCTTGAAGAATGGATGGATGGCTGGATGGATGGCTGGAAGGATGGATTGCTGGATGGATGGCTGGCTGGAGGGATGGATGGATGGCTGGATGGATTGCTGGATGGATGGATGGCTTGATGGATGGCAGGCTGGAGGAATGGGTGGATGGATGGATGGCCGGATGGATGGCTGGATGGATGGATGTCTGAATGGTTGGCTGGATGGATGGATGGCTGGATGGATGGCTGGCAGGAGGGATGGATGGATGGATGGATGGCTGAATGGTTGGCAGGATGGATGGATGGCTGTATGGATGGCTGGCTGGAGGGATGGATGGATGGATGGATGGCTGGATGGACGGCTGGATGGATGGATGGCTGGACGGACGGCTGGCTGGAGGGATGGATGGATGGATGGCTGGATGCAGGGATGGCTGGATGGTTGGTTGGCTGGAGGGATGGATGGATGGATGTATGGCTGGATGGATGTCTGGATGGAGGGATGGCTGGATGGATGGCTGGCTGGAGGGATGGATGGATGGATGGATGGCTGGGTGGATGGCTGGATGGATGGATGGCTTAATGACTGGCTGGCTGGAGGGATGGATGGATGGATGGCTGGATGGATGGCTGGATCGATGGATGGCTGGATGTACGGCTGGCTGGAGGGATGGATGGATGGATGGATGGCTGGATGGATGGCTGGATAGAGGGATGGCTGGATGGATGGCTGGCTGGAGGGATGGATGGATGGATGGATGGCTGGATGGATGGATGGCTGGATGGATGGCTGAATGGATGGATGGCTGGATGGATGGCTGGCTGGAGGGAAGGATGGATGGATGGATGGCTGGATGAATGGCTGAATGGATGGATGGCTGGATGAATGGCTGGCTGGAGGGATGGATGGATGGATGGATGGATGGCTGGATGGATGGATGGATGGATGGCTGGATGGATGGCTGGATGGATGGCTGGATGGATGGATGGCTGGATGAATGGCTGGCTGGAGGGATGGATGGATGGCTGGATGGCTGGATGGATGGATGCCCGGATGGATGGCTGGCTGGAGGGATGGATGGATGGATGGATGGCTGGATGGATGGCTGGATGGATGGATGGCTGGATAGATGGCTGTCAGGAGGGATGGATGAATGGATGGCTGGATGGATGGTTGGCTGTAGGGATGGATTGAAGAATGGATGGCTGGAAGAATAGCTGGACGGATGGCTGGATGGATGGCTGGCTGGTGGGATGGATGGATGGATGGATGGCTGGATGGAGGGATGGCTGGATGGTTGGCTGGCTGGAGGGATGGATGGATGGATGGATGGATGTCTGGATGGATGGCTTGATGGAGGGATGGCTGGATGGATGGCTGGCTGGCGGGATGAATGGCTGGATGGATGGCTGGATGGATGGCTGGATGGTTGGATGGCTTAATGACTGGCTGGCTGGAGGGATGGATGGATGGCTGGATGGATGGCTGAATGAATGGATGGATGGATGGATGGCTGGCTGGAGAGATGGATGAATGGTTGGATGGCTGGATGGATGGCTGGATTGGGGGATGGCTGGATGGATGACTGGCTGGAGGGATGAATGGATGGATGGATGGATGGATGGCTGGATGGATGGATGGCTTGATGGATGGCTTGCTGGAGGGATGGATGGATGGCTGGATGGATGGCTGGCTGGATGGTTGGATGACTGGATGAAGGCTGGCTCGAGTGATGGATGGATTGATGGCTGGATGGATGGCTTGATGGATGGATGGCTGGATGGATGACTGGCTGGAGGGATGGATGGATGGATGGATGGCTGGATGGGGGACTGAATGGATGGATGGCTGGATGGATGGCTGGCTGCAAGGATGGATGGATGGATGGCTGGATGGATGGCTGGATGGATGGATGGCTGGATGGATGGCTGGCTGGAGGAACGGATGGATGGATGGATGGATGGATGGATGGTTGGATGGATGGATGGCTGGATGGATGGATGGCTGGATGGATGGCTGGCTGGATGGATGGCTGGCTGGAGGGATGGATGGATGGATGTCTGGATGGATGGATGGCCGAATGGATGGCTGGCTGAAGGGATGGATGGATGGCTGAAAGGATGGCTGGATGGATGGATGGCTGGATGGATGGCTGGCTGGAGGGATGGATGAATGGATGGATGGCAGGATGGATGGCTGGATGGCAGGATGACTGGATGGATGGCTGGCTGGGCGGGTGGATTAATGGATGGATGGCTGGATGGATGGCTGGATGGATGGATGGATGGATGGCTGGCTGGCTGGAGGTATGGTTGGATGGATGAATGGCAGGATGGATGGCTGGATGGAGAGATGGATGAATGCATGGATGGCTGGATGGATGGCTGGATGGAGGGATGGCTGGATGGATGGCTGGCTGGATGGATGGATGGATGGACGGGTGGCTGGATGGCTGGCTGAATGGATGGATGGCTTGCTGGAGGGATGGATGGATGGATGGATGGATGGCTGGATGGATGGCTGGATGGATGGATGGCTGGATGAATGGCTGGCTGGATGGATGGCTGGAAGGATGGATGGCTGGATGGATGACTCGCTGGCGGGATGGATGGATGGATGGATGGCTGAATGGATGGCTGGATGGATGGATGCCTGGATGGATGGCTGGATGGCTGGATGGATGGCTGGATGGATGGATGGATGGATGGATGGCTGGATGGACGGCTGGCTGGAGGGATGGATGGATGGATGGCTGGATGCAGGGATGGCTGGATGGTTGGTTGGCTGGAGGGATGGATGGATGGATGGATGGCTGGATGGATGTCTGGATGGAGGGATGGCTGGATGGATGGCTGGCTGGAGGGATGGATGGATGGATGGATGGCTGGGTGGATGGCTGGATGGATGGATGGCTTAATGACTGGCTGGCTGGAGGGATGGATGGATGGATGGCTGGATGGATGGCTGGATCGATGGATGGCTGGATGTACGGCTGGCTGGAGGGATGGATGGATGGATGGATGGCTGGATGGATGGCTGGATAGAGGGATGGCTGGATGGATGGCTGGCTGGAGGGATGGATGGATGGATGGATGGCTGGATGGATGGATGGCTGGATGGATGGCTGAATGGATGGATGGCTGGATGGATGGCTGGCTGGAGGGAAGGATGGATGGATGGATGGCTGGATGAATGGCTGAATGGATGGATGGCTGGATGAATGGCTGGCTGGAGGGATGGATGGATGGATGGATGGATGGCTGGATGGATGGATGGATGGATGGCTGGATGGATGGCTGGATGGATGGCTGGATGGATGGATGGCTGGATGGATGGCTGGCTGGAGGGATGGATGGATGGCTGGATGGCTGGATGGATGGATGCCCGGATGGATGGCTGGCTGGAGGGATGGATGGATGGATGGATCGCTGGATGGATGGCTGGATGGATGGATGGCTGGATAGATGGCTGTCAGGAGGGATGGATGAATGGATGGCTGGATGGATGGCTGGCTGTAGGGATGGATTGAAGAATGGATGGCTGGAAGAATAGCTGGACGGATGGCTGGATGGATGGCTGGCTGGTGGGATGGATGGATGGATGGATGGCTGGATGGAGGGATGGCTGGATGGTTGGCTGGCTGGAGGGATGGATGGATGGATGGATGGATGTCTGGATGGATGGCTTGATGGAGGGATGGCTGGATGGATGGCTGGCTGGAGGGATGAATGGCTGGATGGATGGCTGGATGGATGGCTGGATGGTTGGATGGCTTAATGACTGGCTGGCTGGAGGGATGGATGGATGGCTGGATGGATGGCTGAATGAATGGATGGATGGATGGATGGCTGGCTGGAGAGATGGATGAATGGTTGGATGGCTGGATGGATGGCTGGATTGGGGGATGGCTGGATGGATGACTGGCTGGAGGGATGAATGGATGGATGGATGGCTGCATGGATGGCTGGCTGGAGGAACGGATGGATGGATGGATGGATGGATGGATGGATGGTTGGATGGATGGATGGCTGGATGGATGGATGGCTGGATGGATGGCTGGCTGGATGGATGGCTGGCTGGAGGGATGGATGGATGGATGGCTGGATGGATGGATGGCCGAATGGATGGCTGGCTGAAGGGATGGACGGATGGCTGAAAGGATGGCTGGATGGATGGATGGCTGGATGGATGGCTGGCTGGAGGGATGGATGAATGGATGGATGGCTGGATGGATGGCTGGACGGCAGGATGACTGGATGGATGGCTGGCTGGGCGGGTGGATTGATGGATGGCTGGCTGGATGGATGGCTGGATGGATGGATGGATGGATGGCTGGCTGGCTGGAAGTATGGATGGATGGATGAATGGCAGGATGGATGGCTGGGTGGAGAGATGGGTGAATGCATGGATGGCTGTATGGATGGCTGGATGGAGGGATGGCTGGATGGATGGCTGGCTGGAGGGATGGATGGATGGACGGGTGGCTGGATGGCTGGCTGAATGGATGGATGGCTGGATGGATGGCTTGCTGGAGGGATGGATGGATGGATGGATGGATGGATGGATGGCTGGATGGATGGATGGCTGGATGAATGGCTGGCTGGATGGATGGCTGGAAGGATGGATGGCTGGATGGATGACTCGCTGGCGGGATGGATGGATGGATGGATGGCTGGATGGATGGCTGGATGGATGGATGCCTGGATGGATGGCTGGATGGATGGATGGGTGGATGGCTGGGTGGATGGATGGCTGGATGGATGGATGGCTGGATGGCTGGAAGGCTGGATGGATGGATGGCTGGATGGATGGCTGGATGGATGGATGGATGGATGGCTGGATGGAGGGATAGCTGGAGGGATGGATGGATGGCTGGATGGATGGCTGGATGGATGGATGGCTGGATGGATTGCTGGCTGGAGGAATGGATGGATGGATGGATGGCTGGATGGATGGCAGGATGGATGGATGGCTGGATGGATGGCTGGCTGGAGGGATGGATGGTTGGATGGATGGATAGCTGAATGGATGGCTGTATGGATGGATGGCTGGATGGATGGCTGGCGGGAGGGTTGGATGGAAGGATGGCTGGATGGACGTCTGGATGGATGGAGGGCTGGATGGATGGCTGGCTGGAGGGATGGATTGATGGATGGATGGCTGGATGGATGGCTGGATGGTTGGATGGCTGGATAAATGGCTGGCTGGAGGGATGGATGGATGGATGTGTGGCTGGATGGAGGGATGGTTGGATGGTTGGCTGGCTGGAGGGATGGATGCATGGATGGCTGGATGGATGTCTGGATGGAGGGATGGCTGGATGGATGGCTGGCTGGAGGGATGGATGGATGGATGGATGGATGGCTGGATGGATGGCTGGATGGATGGATGACTTAATGACTGGCTGGCTGGAGGGATGGATGGATGGATGGATGGATGGCTGGATGGATGGCTGGATCGATGGGTGGCTGGATATATGGCTGGCTGAAGGGATGGATGGATGGATGGATGGCTGGATGGATAGCTGGATAGAGGGATGGATGGCTGGATGGATGGCAGGATGGATGGATGGATGGATGGATGGCTTAATGACTGGCTGGCTGGAGGGATGGATGGATGGATGGAGGGCTGGATGGATGGCTGGATGGATGGATGGCTGGATGTATGGCTGGCTGGAGAGATGGATGAATGGTTGGATGGCTGGATGGATGGCTGTATGGAGGGATGGCTGGATGGATGGCTGGCTGGAGTGACGGATGGATGCATGGCTGGATGGATGGCTGTATGGAGGGATGACTGGATGGAAGGCTGGCTGAATGGATGGATGGCTGGATGGATTGATGGATGGACGGATGGATGGAGGGATGGCTGGATCGATGGCTGGCTGGAGGGATGGATGGATGGATGGATGGCTGGATGGATGGCTGGATGGAGGAATGGCTGGATGGATGCTTGACTGGAGGGATGGATGGATGGATGGCTGGATGGATGGCTTGATGAATGGATGGCTGGATGGACGATTGGCTGGAGGGATGGATGGATGGATGGCTGGATGGATGGCTGGATGGATGGATGGATGGATGGATGGCTGGAAGGATAGTTGGATGGAGGGATGGCTGGATGGATGGATGGCTGGAGGGATGGATGGATGGCTGGATGGATGGCTGGATGGATGGATGGCTTAATGTCTGGCTGGCTGGAGGGATGGATGGATGGCTCGGTGAATGGCTGAATGGATGGATGGCTGGATGTATGGCTGGGTGGAGAGATGGATGGATGGATGGATGGCTGGATGGATGGCTGGATGGAAGAATGGCTGGATGGATGGCTGGCTAGAGGGATGGATGGATGGATGGATGGCTGGATGGATGGCTTAATGGATGGATGGATGGATGAATGGCTGTCTGGAGGGATGGATGGATGGATGGCTGGATGGATGGCTGGATGAATGAATGGCTGGATGGATGAATGGCTGGAGGGATGGATGGATGGATGGATGGCTGGATGGATTGCTGGATGGATGGATGGATGGACGGATGGCTGGATGGATGGCTGGCTGGAGGGATGGATGGATGGCTGGATGGCTGGCTGGATGGATGGATGGCTGGATGGATGGCTGGCTTGAAGAATGGATGGATGGCTGGATGGATGGCTGGACGGATGGATTGCTGGATGGATGGCTGGCTGGAGGGATGGATGGATGGCTGGATGGATTGCTGGATGGATGGATGGCTTGATGGATGGCAGGCTGGAGGAATGGGTGGATGGATGGATGGCCGGATGGATGGCTGGATGGATGGATGTCTGAATGGTTGGCTGGATGGATGGATGGCTGGATGGATGGCTGGCAGGAGGGATGGATGGATGGATGGATGGCTGAATGGTTGGCTGGATGGATGGATGGCTGTATGGATGGCTGGCTGGAGGGATGGATGGATGGATGGATGGCTGGATGGACGGCTGGATGGATGGATGGCTGGACGGACGGCTGGCTGGAGGGATGGATGGATGGATGGCTGGATGCAGGGATGGCTGGATGGTTGGTTGGCTGGAGGGATGGATGGATGGATGTATGGCTGGATGGATGTCTGGATGGAGGGATGGCTGGATGGATGGCTGGCTGGAGGGATGGATGGATGGATGGATGGCTGGGTGGATGGCTGGATGGATGGATGGCTTAATGACTGGCTGGCTGGAGGGATGGATGGATGGATGGCTGGATGGATGGCTGGATCGATGGATGGCTGGATGTACGGCTGGCTGGAGGGATGGATGGATGGATGGATGGCTGGATGGATGGCTGGATAGAGGGATGGCTGGATGGATGGCTGGCTGGAGGGATGGATGGATGGATGGATGGCTGGATGGATGGATGGCTGGATGGATGGCTGAATGGATGGATGGCTGGATGGATGGCTGGCTGGAGGGAAGGATGGATGGATGGATGGCTGGATGAATGGCTGAATGGATGGATGGCTGGATGAATGGCTGGCTGGAGGGATGGATGGATGGATGGATGGATGGCTGGATGGATGGATGGATGGATGGCTGGATGGATGGCTGGATGGATGGCTGGATGGATGGATGGCTGGATGGATGGCTGGCTGGAGGGATGGATGGATGGCTGGATGGCTGGATGGAAGATGCCCGGATGGATGGCTGGCTGGAGGGATGGATGGATGGATGGATGGCTGGATGGATGGCTGGATGGATGGATGGCTGGATAGATGGCTGTCAGGAGGGATGGATGAATGGATGGCTGGATGGATGGTTGGCTGTACGGATGGATTGAAGAATGGATGGCTGGAAGAATAGCTGGACGGATGGCTGGATGGATGGCTGGCTGGTGGGATGGATGGATGGATGGATGGCTGGATGGAGGGATGGCTGGATGGTTGGCTGGCTGGAGGGATGGATGGATGGATGGATGGATGTCTGGATGGATGGCTTGATGGAGGGATGGCTGGATGGATGGCTGGCTGGCGGGATGAATGGCTGGATGGATGGCTGGATGGATGGCTGGATGGTTGGATGGCTTAATGACTGGCTGGCTGGAGGGATGGATGGATGGCTGGATGGATGGCTGAATGAATGGATGGATGGATGGATGGCTGGCTGGAGAGATGGATGAATGGTTGGATGGCTGGATGGATGGCTGGATTGGGGGATGGCTGGATGGATGACTGGCTGGAGGGATGAATGGATGGATGGATGGATGGATGGCTGGATGGATGGATGGCTTGATGGATGGCTTGCTGGAGGGATGGATGGATGGCTGGATGGATGGCTGGCTGGATGGTTGGATGACTGGATGAAGGCTGGCTCGAGTGATGGATGGATTGATGGCTGGATGGATGGCTTGATGGATGGATGGCTGGATGGATGACTGGCTGGAGGGATGGATGGATGGATGGATGGCTGGATGGGGGACTGAATGGATGGATGGCTGGATGGATGGCTGGCTGCAAGGAAGGATGGATGGATGGATGGCTGGATGGATGGCTGGATGGATGGATGGCTGGATGGATGGCTGGCTGGAGGAACGGATGGATGGATGGATGGATGGATGGATGGTTGGATGGATGGATGGCTGGATGGATGGATGGCTGGATGGATGGCTGGCTGGATGGATGGCTGGCTGGAGGGATGGATGGATGGATGTCTGGATGGATGGATGGCCGAATGGATGGCTGGCTGAAGGGATGGATGGATGGCTGAAAGGATGGCTGGATGGATGGATGGCTGGATGGATGGCTGGCTGGAGGGATGGATGAATGGATGGATGGCAGGATGGATGGCTGGATGGCAGGATGACTGGATGGATGGCTGGCTGGGCGGGTGGATTAATGGATGGATGGCTGGATGGATGGCTGGATGGATGGATGGATGGATGGCTGGCTGGCTGGAGGTATGGTTGGATGGATGAATGGCAGGATGGATGGCTGGATGGAGAGATGGATGAATGCATGGATGGCTGGATGGATGGCTGGATGGAGGGATGGCTGGATGGATGGCTGGCTGGATGGATGGATGGATGGACGGGTGGCTGGATGGCTGGCTGAATGGATGGATGGCTTGCTGGAGGGATGGATGGATGGATGGATGGATGGCTGGATGGATGGCTGGATGGATGGATGGCTGGATGAATGGCTGGCTGGATGGATGGCTGGAAGGATGGATGGCTGGATGGATGACTCGCTGGCGGGATGGATGGATGGATGGATGGCTGAATGGATGGCTGGATGGATGGATGCCTGGATGGATGGCTGGATGGCTGGATGGATGGCTGGATGGATGGATGGATGGATGGCTGGATGGACGGCTGGCTGGAGGGATGGATGGATGGATGGCTGGATGCAGGGATGGCTGGATGGTTGGTTGGCTGGAGGGATGGATGGATGGATGGATGGCTGGATGGATGTCTGGATGGAGGGATGGCTGGATGGATGGCTGGCTGGAGGGATGGATGGATGGATGGATGGCTGTATGGATGGATGGCTGGATGGATGGCTGGCGGGAGGGTTGGATGGAAGGATGGCTGGATGGACGTCTGGATGGATGGAGGGCTGGATGGATGGCTGGCTGGAGGGATGGATTGATGGATGGATGGCTGGATGGATGGCTGGATGGTTGGATGGCTGGATAAATGGCTGGCTGGAGGGATGGATGGATGGATGTGTGGCTAGATGGAGGGATGGTTGGATGGTTGGCTGGCTGGAGGGATGGATGCATGGATGGCTGGATGGATGTCTGGATGGAGGGATGGCTGGATGGATGGCTGGCTGGAGGGATGGATGGATGGATGGATGGATGGCTGGATGGATGGCTGGATGGATGGATGGCTTAATGACTGGCTGGCTGGAGGGATGGATGGATGGATGGATGGATGGCTGGATGGATGGCTGGATCGATGGGTGGCTGGATATATGGCTGGCTGAAGGGATGGATGGATGGATGGATGGCTGGATGGATAGCTGGATAGAGGGATGGATGGCTGGATGGATGGCAGGATGGATGGATGGATGGATGGATGGCTTAATGACTGGCTGGCTGGAGGGATGGATGGATGGATGGAGGGCTGGATGGATGGCTGGATGGATGGATGGCTGGATGTATGGCTGGCTGGAGAGATGGATGAATGGTTGGATGGCTGGATGGATGGCTGTATGGAGGGATGGCTGGATGGATGGCTGGCTGGAGTGACGGATGGATGCATGGCTGGATGGATGGCTGTATGGAGGGATGACTGGATGGAAGGCTGGCTGAATGGATGGATGGCTGGATGGATTGATGGATGGACGGATGGATGGAGGGATGGCTGGATCGATGGCTGGCTGGAGGGATGGATGGATGGATGGATGGCTGGATGGATGGCTGGATGGAGGAATGGCTGGATGGATGCTTGACTGGAGGGATGGATGGATGGATGGCTGGATGGATGGCTTGATGAATGGATGGCTGGATGGACGATTGGCTGGAGGGATGGATGGATGGATGGCTGGATGGATGGCTGGATGGATGGATGGATGGATGGATGGCTGGAAGGATAGTTGGATGGAGGGATGGCTGGATGGATGGATGGCTGGAGGGATGGATGGATGGCTGGATGGATGGCTGGATGGATGGATGGCTTAATGTCTGGCTGGCTGGAGGGATGGATGGATGGCTCGGTGAATGGCTGAATGGATGGATGGCTGGATGTATGGCTGGGTGGAGAGATGGATGGATGGATGGATGGCTGGATGGATGGCTGGATGGAAGAATGGCTGGATGGATGGCTGGCTAGAGGGATGGATGGATGGATGGATGGCTGGATGGATGGCTTAATGGATGGATGGCTGGATGAATGGCTGTCTGGAGGGATGGATGGATGGATGGCTGGATGGATGGCTGGATGAATGAATGGCTGGATGGATGAATGGCTGGAGGGATGGATGGATGGATGGATGGCTGGATGGATTGCTGGATGGATGGATGGATGGACGGATGGCTGGATGGATGGCTGGCTGGAGGGATGGATGGATGGCTGGATGGCTGGCTGGATGGATGGATGGCTGGATGGATGGCTGGCTTGAAGAATGGATGGATGGCTGGATGGATGGCTGGACGGATGGATTGCTGGATGGATGGCTGGCTGGAGGGATGGATGGATGGCTGGATGGATTGCTGGATGGATGGATGGCTTGATGGATGGCAGGCTGGAGGAATGGGTGGATGGATGGATGGCCGGATGGATGGCTGGATGGATGGATGTCTGAATGGTTGGCTGGATGGATGGATGGCTGGATGGATGGCTGGCAGGAGGGATGGATGGATGGATGGATGGCTGAATGGTTGGCTGGATGGATGGATGGCTGTATGGATGGCTGGCTGGAGGGATGGATGGATGGATGGATGGCTGGATGGACGGCTGGATGGATGGATGGCTGGACGGACGGCTGGCTGGAGGGATGGATGGATGGATGGCTGGATGCAGGGATGGCTGGATGGTTGGTTGGCTGGAGGGATGGATGGATGGATGTATGGCTGGATGGATGTCTGGATGGAGGGATGGCTGGATGGATGGCTGGCTGGAGGGATGGATGGATGGATGGATGGATGGGTGGATGGCTGGATGGATGGATGGCTTAATGACTGGCTGGCTGGAGGGATGGATGGATGGATGGCTGGATGGATGGCTGGATCGATGGATGGCTGGATGTACGGCTGGCTGGAGGGATGGATGGATGGATGGATGGCTGGATGGATGGCTGGATAGAGGGATGGCTGGATGGATGGCTGGCTGGAGGGATGGATGGATGGATGGATGGCTGGATGGATGGATGGCTGGATGGATGGCTGAATGGATGGATGGCTGGATGGATGGCTGGCTGGAGGGAAGGATGGATGGATGGATGGCTGGATGAATGGCTGAATGGATGGATGGCTGGATGAATGGCTGGCTGGAGGGATGGATGGATGGATGGATGGATGGCTGGATGGATGGATGGATGGATGGCTGGATGGATGGCTGGATGGATGGCTGGATGGATGGATGGCTGGATGGATGGCTGGCTGGAGGGATGGATGGATGGCTGGATGGCTGGATGGATGGATGCCCGGATGGATGGCTGGCTGGAAAGATGGATGGATGGATGGATGGCTGGATGGATGGCTGGATGGATGGATGGCTGGATAGATGGCTGTCAGGAGGGATGGATGAATGGATGGCTGGATGGATGGTTGGCTGTACGGATGGATTGAAGAATGGATGGCTGGAAGAATAGCTGGACGGATGGCTGGATGGATGGCTGGCTGGTGGGATGGATGGATGGATGGATGGCTGGATGGAGGGATGGCTGGATGGTTGGCTGGCTGGAGGGATGGATGGATGGATGGATGGATGTCTGGATGGATGGCTTGATGGAGGGATGGCTGGATGGATGGCTGGCTGGCGGGATGAATGGCTGGATGGATGGCTGGATGGATGGCTGGATGGTTGGATGGCTTAATGACTGGCTGGCTGGAGGGATGGATGGATGGCTGGATGGATGGCTGAATGAATGGATGGATGGATGGATGGCTGGCTGGAGAGATGGATGAATGGTTGGATGGCTGGATGGATGGCTGGATTGGGGGATGGCTGGATGGATGACTGGCTGGAGGGATGAATGGATGGATGGATGGATGGATGGCTGGATGGATGGATGGCTTGATGGATGGCTTGCTGGAGGGATGGATGGATGGCTGGATGGATGGCTGGCTGGATGGTTGGATGACTGGATGAAGGCTGGCTCGAGTGATGGATGGATTGATGGCTGGATGGATGGCTTGATGGATGGATGGCTGGATGGATGACTGGCTGGAGGGATGGATGGATGGATGGATGGCTGGATGGGGGACTGAATGGATGGATGGCTGGATGGATGGCTGGCTGCAAGGAAGGATGGATGGATGGATGGCTGGATGGATGGCTGGATGGATGGATGGCTGGATGGATGGCTGGCTGGAGGAACGGATGGATGGATGGATGGATGGATGGATGGTTGGATGGATGGATGGCTGGATGGATGGATGGCTGGATGGATGGCTGGCTGGATGGATGGCTGGCTGGAGGGATGGATGGATGGATGTCTGGATGGATGGATGGCCGAATGGATGGCTGGCTGAAGGGATGGATGGATGGCTGAAAGGATGGCTGGATGGATGGATGGCTGGATGGATGGCTGGCTGGAGGGATGGATGAATGGATGGATGGCAGGATGGATGGCTGGATGGCAGGATGACTGGATGGATGGCTGGCTGGGCGGGTGGATTAATGGATGGATGGCTGGATGGATGGCTGGATGGATGGATGGATGGATGGCTGGCTGGCTGGAGGTATGGTTGGATGGATGAATGGCAGGATGGATGGCTGGATGGAGAGATGGATGAATGCATGGATGGCTGGATGGATGGCTGGATGGAGGGATGGCTGGATGGATGGCTGGCTGGATGGATGGATGGATGGACGGGTGGCTGGATGGCTGGCTGAATGGATGGATGGCTTGCTGGAGGGATGGATGGATGGATGGATGGATGGCTGGATGGATGGCTGGATGGATGGATGGCTGGATGAATGGCTGGCTGGATGGATGGCTGGAAGGATGGATGGCTGGATGGATGACTCGCTGGCGGGATGGATGGATGGATGGATGGCTGAATGGATGGCTGGATGGATGGATGCCTGGATGGATGGCTGGATGGCTGGATGGATGGCTGGATGGATGGATGGATGGATGGCTGGATGGACGGCTGGCTGGAGGGATGGATGGATGGATGGCTGGATGCAGGGATGGCTGGATGGTTGGTTGGCTGGAGGGATGGATGGATGGATGGATGGCTGGATGGATGTCTGGATGGAGGGATGGCTGGATGGATGGCTGGCTGGAGGGATGGATGGATGGATGGATGGCTGGGTGGATGGCTGGATGGATGGATGGCTTAATGACTGGCTGGCTGGAGGGATGGATGGATGGATGGCTGGATGGATGGCTGGATCGATGGATGGCTGGATGTACGGCTGGCTGGAGGGATGGATGGATGGATGGATGGCTGGATGGATGGCTGGATAGAGGGATGGCTGGATGGATGGCTGGCTGGAGGGATGGATGGATGGATGGATGGCTGGATGGATGGATGGCTGGATGGATGGCTGAATGGATGGATGGCTGGATGGATGGCTGGCTGGAGGGAAGGATGGATGGATGGATGGCTGGATGAATGGCTGAATGGATGGATGGCTGGATGAATGGCTGGCTGGAGGGATGGATGGATGGATGGATGGATGGCTGGATGGATGGATGGATGGATGGCTGGATGGATGGCTGGATGGATGGCTGGATGGATGGATGGCTGGATGGATGGCTGGCTGGAGGGATGGATGGATGGCTGGATGGATGGATGCCCGGATGGATGGCTGGCTGGAGGGATGGATGGATGGATGGATGGCTGGATGGATGGCTGGATGGATGGATGGCTGGATAGATGGCTGTCAGGAGGGATGGATGAATGGATGGCTGGATGGATGGCTGGCTGTAGGGATGGATTGAAGAATGGATGGCTGGAAGAATAGCTGGACGGATGGCTGGATGGATGGCTGGCTGGTGGGATGGATGGATGGATGGATGGCTGGATGGAGGGATGGCTGGATGGTTGGCTGGCTGGAGGGATGGATGGATGGATGGATGGATGTCTGGATGGATGGCTTGATGGAGGGATGGCTGGATGGATGGCTGGCTGGAGGGATGAATGGCTGGATGGATGGCTGGATGGATGGCTGGATGGTTGGATGGCTTAATGACTGGCTGGCTGGAGGGATGGATGGATGGCTGGATGGATGGCTGAATGAATGGATGGATGGATGGATGGCTGGCTGGAGAGATGGATGAATGGTTGGATGCCTGGATGGATGGCTGGATTGGGGGATGGCTGGATGGATGACTGGCTGGAGGGATGAATGGATGGATGGATGGATGGATGGCTGGATGGATGGATGGCTTGATGGATGGCTTGCTGGAGGGATGGATGGATGGATGGCTGGATGGATGGCCGGCTGGATGGTTGGATGACTGGATGAAGGCTGGCTCGAGTGATGGATGGATTGATGGCTGGATGGATGGCTTGATGGATGGATGGCTGGATGGATGACTGGCTGGAGGGATGGATGGATGGATGGATGGCTGGATGGGGGACTGAATGGATGGATGGCTGGATGGATGGCTGGCTGCAAGGAAGGATGGATGGATGGATGGCTGGATGGATGGCTGGATGGATGGATGGCTGGATGGATGGCTGGCTGGAGGAACGGATGGATGGATGGATGGATGGATGGATGGTTGGATGGATGGATGGCTGGATGGATGGATGGCTGGATGGATGGCTGGCTGGATGGATGGCTGGCTGGAGGGATGGATGGATGGATGTCTGGATGGATGGATGGCCGAATGGATGGCTGGCTGAAGGGATGGATGGATGGCTGAAAGGATGGCTGGATGGATGGATGGCTGGATGGATGGCTGGCTGGAGGGATGGATGAATGGATGGATGGCAGGATGGATGGCTGGATGGCAGGATGACTGGATGGATGGCTGGCTGGGCGGGTGGATTAATGGATGGATGGCTGGATGGATGGCTGGATGGATGGATGGATGGATGGCTGGCTGGCTGGAGGTATGGTTGGATGGATGAATGGCAGGATGGATGGCTGGATGGAGAGATGGATGAATGCATGGATGGCTGGATGGATGGCTGGATGGAGGGATGGCTGGATGGATGGCTGGCTGGATGGATGGATGGATGGACGGGTGGCTGGATGGCTGGCTGAATGGATGGATGGCTTGCTGGAGGGATGGATGGATGGATGGATGGATGGCTGGATGGATGGCTGGATGGATGGATGGCTGGATGAATGGCTGGCTGGATGGATGGCTGGAAGGATGGATGGCTGGATGGATGACTCGCTGGCGGGATGGATGGATGGATGGATGGCTGAATGGATGGCTGGATGGATGGATGCCTGGATGGATGGCTGGATGGCTGGATGGATGGCTGGATGGATGGATGGATGGATGGATGGATGGCTGGATGGATGGCTGGATGGAGAGATGGATGAATGCATGGATGGCTGGATGGATGGCTGGATGGAGGGATAGCTGGAGGGACGGATGGATGGCTGGATGGATGGCTGGATGGATGGATGGCTGGATGGATTGCTGGCTGAAGGAATGGATGGATGGATGGATGGCTGAATGGATGGCTGGATGGATGGATGGCTGGATGGATGGCTGGCTGGAGGGATGGATGGAAGGATGGCTGGATGGACGGCTGGATGGATGGAGGGCTGGATGGATGGCTGGATGGAGGGATGGATTGATGGATGGATGTCTGGATGGATGGCTGGATGGATGGATGGCTGGATGGATGGCTGGCTGGAGGGATGGATGGATGGATGGCTGGATGGATGGATGGCTGGATGGATGGCTGGCTGGAGGGATGGATGGATGGATGGATGGATGGCTGGATGGATGGCTGGATGGATGGATGGCTTAATGACTGGCTGGCTGGAGGGATGGATGGATGGATGGCTGGATGGATGGCTGGATCGATGGATGGGTGGATATATGGCTGGCTGGAGGGATGGATGGATGGATGGATGGCTGGATGGATAGCTGGATACAGGGATGGCTTGATGGATGGCTGGCTGGAGGGATGGATGGATGGATGGATGGCTGGATGGATGGCTGAATGGATGGATGGCTGGATGGATGGCTGGCTGGAGGGATGGATGGATGGATGGATGGATGGATGGCTGAATGGATGGATGGCTGGATGAATGGCTGGCTGGAGGATGGATGGATGGCTGGATGGCTGGATGGATGGCTGGATGGATGGATGGCTGGATGGATGGCTGGATGGATGACTGGCTGGAAGGATGGGTGGATGAATGGATGGCTGGATGGATGGCTGGATGGATGGATGGCTGGATGGATGGCTGGCTGGAGGGATGGATGGATGGATGGATGGCTGGATGGATGGCTGGATGGATGGATGCCTGGATGGATGTCTGGCTGGAGGGATGGATGAGTGGATGGATGGCTGGATGGATGGCTGGATGGATGGATGGCTGGATGGATGGCTGGCAGGAGGGATGGATGGATGGATGGCTGGATGGATGGCTGGATGGATGGCTGGCTGGAGCGATGGATGAATGGATGGCTGGATGGATGGCCGAATGGTTGGCTGGCTGGAGGGATGGATGAATGGATGGATGCCTGAATGGATGGCTGGATGGATGGCAGGATGGATGGATGGCTGGATGGTTGGCTGGCTGGATGGATGGATTGATGGATGGATGGCTGGATGGATGACAGGCTGAAGGGATGAATGGATGGATGGATGGCTGGATGGACGGCTGGATGGATGGATGGCTGGATGGATGGCTGGCTGGAGGGATGGATTGATGGATGGATGGCTGGATGGCTGGATGAATAGCTGGATGGATGGCTGGATGGATGGATGGATGGCTGGATGGAGGGATGGCTGGATGGAGGGATAGCTGGAGGGATGGATGGATGGCTGGATGGATGGCAGGATGGATGGATGGCTGGATGGATGGCTGGCTGGAGGGATGGATGGGTGGATGGATGGCCGAATGGATGGCTGGATGGATGGATGGCTGGATGGATGGCTGGCTGGAGGGATGGATGGGTGGACGGCTGGATGGATGGAGGGCTGGATGGATGGCTGGCTGGAGGGATGGATTGATGGATCGATGGCTGGATGGATGGCTGGATGGATGGATGGATGGATGTCTGAATGGATGGCTGGCTGGAGGGATGGATGGATGGATGGGTGGCTGGATGGAGGGATGGCTGGATGTTTGGCTGGCTGGTGGGATGGAAGGATGGATGGCTGGATGGATGTCTGGATGGAGGGATGGCTGGATGGATGGCTGGATGGATGGATGGCTGGTTGGACGGCTGGATCGATGGATGGCTGGATATATGGCTGCCTGGAGGGATGGATGGATGGATGGATGGCTGGATGGATATCTGGATAGAGGGATGGCTGGATGGATGGCTGAATGGATGGATGGCTGGATGGATGGCTGGCTGGAGGGATGGATGGATGGATGGATGGATGGCTGAATGGATGGATGGCTGGATGAATGGCAGGCTGGAGGATGGATGGATGGCTGGATGGCTGGATGGCTGGATGGATGGCTGGATGGATGGATGGCTGGATGGATGGCTGGATGAATGGATGGCTGGATGGATGACTGTCTGGAGGGATGGATGGATGGATGGAAGGATGGATGGATGGCTCGATGGATGGATGGCTGGATGGATGGCTGGCTGGAGGGATGGATGGACGGATGGATGGCTGGATGGATGCTGGATGGATGGATGCCTGGATGGATGGCTGGCTGGAGGGATGGATGGGTGGATGGATGGCTGGATGGATGGCTGGATGGATGGATGGCTGGATGGATGGCTGGAAGGAGGGATGGATGGATGGATGGCTGGATGGATGGCTGGATGGATGGCTGGCTGGAGCGATGGATGAATGGATGGCTGGATGGATGGATGGCCGAATGGTTGGCTGGCTGGAGGGATGGATGGATGGATGGATGGCTGAATGGATGGCTGGATGGATGGCAGGATGGATGGATGGCAGGATGGATGGCTCGCTGGATGGATGGATTGATGGATGGAAGGGTGGATGGATGGCTGGATGGATGGATGGCTGGATGGATGGCAGGCTGAAGGGATGAATGGATGGATGGATGGCTGGATGGACGGCTGGATGGATGGATGGCTGGATGGATGGCTGGCTGGAGGGATGGATTGATGGATGGATGGCTGGATGGATAGCTGGGTGGATGGCTGGATGGATGGATGGGTGGATGGCTGGATGGAGGGATGGCTGGATGGAGGGATAGCTGGAGGGATGGATGGATGGCTGGATGGATGGCAGGATGGGTGGATGGCTGGATGGATGGCTGGCTGGAGGGATGGATGGATGGATGGATAGCTGAATGGATGGCTGGATGGATGGATGGCTGGATGGATGGCTGGCTGGAGGGATGGATGGATGGATGGCTGGATGGACGGCTGGATGGATGGAGGTCTGGATGTATGGCTGGCTGGAGGGATTGGTTGATGGATGCATGGCTGGATGGATGGCTGGATGGATGGATGGCTGAATGGATGGCTGGCTTGAGGGATGGATGTATGGATGGGTGGCTGGATGGAGGGATGGCTGGATGGTTGGCTGGCTGGAGGGATGGATGGCTGGATGGCTGGATGGATGTCTGGATGGGGGGATGGCTGGATGGATGGCTGGCTGGAGGGATGGATGGATGGATGGATGGCTGGATGGATGGCTGGATGGATGGATGGCTTAATGGCTGGCTGGCTGGAGGGATGGATGGATGGATGAATGGATGGCTGGTTGGATGGCTGGATCGATGGATGTCTGGATGTATGGCTGGCTTGAGGGATGGATGGATGGATGGATGGCTTGATGGATAGCTGGATAGAGGAATGGCTGGATGGATGGCTGGCTGGAGGGATGGATGGATGGATGGCTGGATGGATGGCTGAATGGATGGATGGCTGGATGGATGGCTGGCTGTAGGGATGGATGGATGGATGGATGGATGGATGGATGGATGGATGGATGGCTGAATGGATGGATGGCTGGATGAATGGCTGGCTGGAGGGATGGGTGGATGGATGGATGGCTGGATGCATGGATGGCTGGATGGATGGCTGGATGGATGACTGGCTGGAGGGATGGATGGATGGATGGATGGCTGGATGGATGGCTGGATGGATGGCTGGATGGATGTCTGGATTGATGGCTGGCTGGAGGGATGGATGGATGGATGGATGGCTGGATGGATGGCTGGATGGATGGATGGCTGGATGGATGGCTGGGTGGAGGGATGGATGGCTGGATGGATGGCTGGATGGATGGCTGGATGGTTTGATGGCTTAATGACTGGCTGGCTGGAGGGATGGATGGATGGCTGGATGGATGGCTGAATGGATGGATGGATGGATGTATGGCTGGCTGGAGAGATGGATGAATGGTTGGATGGCTGGATGGATGGCTGGATGGAGGGATGGCTGGATGGATGACTGGCTGGAGGGATGAATGGATGGATGGATGGATGGATGGCTGGATGGATGGATGGCTTGATGGATGGCTTGCTGGAGGGATGGATGGATGGATGGCTGGATGGATGGCTGGATGGATGGATGACTGGATGAAGGCTGGCTCGAGTGATGGATGGATTGATGGCTGGATGGATGGCTTGATGGATGGATGGCTGGATGGATGACTGGCTGGAGGAATGGATGGATGGATGGATGGCTGGATGGGGGGCTGAATAGATGGATGGCTGGATGGATGGCTGGCTGGAAGGAAGGATGGATGGATGGATGGCTGGATGGATGGCTGGATGGATGGATGGCTGGATGGATGGCTGGCTGGAGGAACGGATGGATGGATGGATGGATGGATGGTTGGATGGATGGATGGCTGGATGGATGGATGGCTGGATGGATGGCTGGCTGGATGGAAGGCTGGCTGGAGGGATGGATGGATGGATGGCTGGATGGATGGATGGCCGAATGGATGGCTGGCTGAAGGGATGGACGGATGGCTGAAAGGATGGCTGGATGGATGGATGGCTGGATGGATGGCTGGATGGATGGCTGGATGGCAGGATGACTGGATGGATGGCTGGCTGGGCGGGTGGATTGCAGGATGGCTGGATGGATGGCTGGATGGATGGATGGATGGATGGCTGGCTGGCTGGAGGTATGGATGGATGGATGAATGGCAGGATGGATGGCTGGATGGAGAGTTGAATGAATGCATGGATGGCTGGATGGATGGCTGGATGGAGGGATGGCTGGATGGATGGCTGGCTGGAGGGATGGATGGATGGACGGGTGGCTGGATGGCTGGCTGAATGGATGGATGGCTGGATGGATGGCTTGCTGGAGGGATGGATGGATGGATGGATGGCTGGATGGATGGCTGGATGGATGGATGGCTGGATGAATGGCTGGCTGGATGGATGGCTGGAAGGATGGATGGCTGGATGGATGACTCGCTGGTGGGATGGATGGATGGATGGCTGGATGGATGGCTGGATGGATGGATGCCTGGATGGATGGCTGGATGGATGGATGGATGGATGGATGGATGGCTGGGTGGATGGATGGCTGGATGGATGAATGGCTGGATGGCTAGAAGGCTGGATGGATGGATGGCTGGATGGATGGCTGGATGGATGGATGGATGGATGGATGGATGGCTGGATGGATGGCTGGATGGAGGGATAGCTGGAGGGATGGATGGATGGCTGGATGGATGGCTGGATGGATGGATGTCTGGATGGATTGCTGGCTGGAGGAATGGATGGATGGATGGATGCCTGGATGGATGGCAGGATGGATGGATGGCTGGATGGATGGCTGGCTGGAGGGATGGATGGATGGATGGATAGCTGAATGGATGGCTGGATGGATGGATGGCTGGATGGATGGCTGGCTGGAGGGATGGATGGAAGGATGGCTGGATGGACGGCTGGATGGATGGAGGGCTGGATGGATGGCTGGCTGGAGGGATGGATTGATGGATGGATGGCTGGATGGATGGCTGGATGGATGGATTGCTGGATGGATGGCTGGCTGGAGGGATAGATGGATGGATGTGTGGCTGGATGGAGGGATGGTTGGATGGTTGGCTGGCTGGAGGGATGGATGGATGGATGGCTGGATGGATGTCTGGATGGAGGGATGGCTGGATGGATGGCTGGCTGGAGGGATGGATGGATGGATGGATGGATGGATGGATGGATGGATGGCTGGATGGATGGCTGGATGGATGGATGGCTTAATGACTGGCTGGCTGGAGGGATGGATGGCTGGATCGATGGATGGTTGGATATATGGCTGGCTGAAGGGATGGATGGATGGATGGATGGCTGGATGGATAGCTGGATAGAGGGATGGATGGCTGGATGGATGGCTGGATGGATGGATGGATGGATGGATGGCTTAATGACTGGCTGGCTGGAGGGATGGATGGATGGATGGATGGATGGATGGATGGCTGGATGGATGGCTGGATGGATGGATGGCTGGATGTATGGCTGGCTGGAGAGATGGATGAATGGTTGGATGGCTGGATGGATGGCTGTATGGAGGGATGGCTGGATGGATGGCTGGCTGGAGTGACGGATGGATGCATGGCTGGATGGATGGCTGTATGGAGGGATGGCTGGATGGAAGGCTGGCTGAATGGATGGATGGCTGGATGGATGGATGGATGGACGGATGGATGGAGAGATGGCTGGATGGATGGCTGGCTGGAGGGATGGATGGATGGATGGATGGATGGATGGCTGGATAGAGGAATGGCTGGATGGATGCTTGACTGGAGGGATGGATGGATGGATGGATGGCTGGATGGATGGCTTGATGAATGGATGGCAGGATGGACGATTGGCTGGAGGGATGGATGGATGGATGGCTGGATGGATGGCTGGATGGATGGATGGATGGCTGGAAGGATAGCTGGATGGAGGGATGGCTGGATGGATGGATGGCTGGAGGGATGGATGGATGGCTGGATGGATGGCTGGATGGATGGATGGCTTAATGGCTGGCTGGCTGGAGGGATGGATGGATGGATGGATGGATGGCTGGATGAATGGCTGAATGGATGGATGGCTGGATGTATGGCTGGGTGGAGAGATGGATGGATGGATGGATGACTGGATGCATGGCTGGATGGAAGAATGGCTGGATGGATGGCAGGCTAGAGGGATGGATGAATGGATGGATGGCTGGATGGATGTCTTAATGGATGGATGGCTGGATGAATGGCTGTCTGGAGGGATGGATGGATGGAGGCTGGATGGATGGCTGGATGGATGAATGGCTGGATGGATGAATGGCTGGAGGGATGGATGGATGGATGGATGGCTGGATGGATTGCTGGATGGATGGATGGATGGACGGATGGCTGGATGGATGGCTGGCTGGAGGGATGGATGGGTGGCTGGATGGCTGGCTGGATGGATGGATGGCTGGATGGATGGCTGGCTTGAAGAATGGATGGATGGCTGGATGGATGGCTGGACGGATGGATTGCTGGATGGATGGCTGGCTGGAGGGATGGATGGATGGCTGGATGGATGGATGGATGGATGGATGGCTGGATGGATGGCTGGCTGGAGGAATGGGTGGATGGATGGATGGCCGGATGGATGGCTGGATGGATGGATGGCTGGATGGATGGCTGGCAGGAGGGATGGATGGATGGATGGATGGCTGAATGGTTGGCTGGATGGATGGATGGCTGGATGGATGGGTGGCTGGAGGGATGGATGGATGGATGGATGGCTGGATGGACGGCTGGATGGATGGATGGCTGGACGGACGGCTGGCTGGAGGGATGCATGGATGGATGGATGGATGCAGGGATGGCTGGATGGTTGGCTGGCTGGAGGGATGGATGGATGGATGTATGGCTGGATGGATGTCTGGATGGAGGGATGGCTGGATGGATGGCTGGCTGGAGGGATGGATGGATGGATGGATGGCTGGGTGGATGGCTGGATGGATGGATGGCTTAATGACTGGCTGGCTGGAGGGATGGATGGATGGATGGCTGGATGGATGGCTGGATCGATGGATGGCTGGATGTACGGCTGGCTGGAGGGATGGATGGATGGATGGATGGCTGGATGGATGGCTGGATAGAGGGATGGCTGGATGGATGGCTGGCTGGAGGGATGGATGGATGGATGGATGGCTGGATGGATGGATGGCTGGGTGGATGGCTGAATGGATGGATGGCTGGATGGATCGCTGGCTGGAGTGATGGATGGATGGATGGATGGCTGGATGAATGGCTGAATGGATGGATGGCTGGATGAATGGCTGCCTGGAGGGATGGATGGATGGATGGATGGATGGCTGGATGGATGACTGGCTGGAGGGATGGATGGATGGATGGATGGCTGGATGGATGGCTGGATGGATGGATGGCTGGATGGATGGCTGGCTGGAGGGATGGATGGATGGCTGGATGGATGGATGGCCGGATGGATGGCTGGCTGGAGGGATGGATGGATGGATGGATGGCTGGATGGATGGCTGGATGGATGGATGGCTGGGTGGATGGCTGTCAGGAGTGATGGATGGATGGATGGCTGGATGGATGGCTGGATGGATGGGTGGCTGGAGGGATGGATGAATGGATGGCTGGATGGATGGCTGGCTGGAGGGATGGATTGAAGAATGGATGGCTGGATGGATAGCTGGATGGATGGCTGGATGGATGGCTGGCTGGTGGGATGGATGGATGGATGGATGCCTGGATGGAGGGATGGCTGGATGGTTGGCTGGCTGGAGGGATGGATGGATAGATGGATGGATGGATGTCTGGATGGATGGCTTGATGGAGGGATGGCTGGATGGATGGCTGGCTGGAGGGATGGATGGCTGGATGGATGGCTGATTGGATGGCTGGATGGTTTGATGGCTTAATGACTGGCTGGCTGGAGGGATGGATGGATTGCTGGATGGATGGCTGAATTGATGGATGGATGGATGTATGACTTGCTGGAGAGATGGATGAATGGTTGGATGGCTGGATGGATGGCTGGATGGAGGGATGGCTGGATGGATGACTGGCTGGAGGGATGAATGGATCGATGGATGGATGGATGGCTGGCTGGATGGATGGTTTGATGGATGGCTTGATGGAGGGATGGATGGATGGATGGCTGGATGGATGGCTGGATGGATGGATGACTCGATGAAGGCTGGCTCGAGTGATGGATGGATTGATGGCTGGATGGATGGCTTGATGGATGGATGGCTGGATGGATGATTGGCTGGAGGGATGGATGGATTGATGGATGGCTGGATGGGGGGCTGAATGGATGAATGGCTGGATGGATGGCTGGCTGGTAGGAAGGATGGATGGATGGATGGCTGGATGGATGGCTGGATGGATGGATGGCTGCATGGATGGCTGGCTGGAGGAACGGATGGATGGATGGATGGATGGATGGATGGATGGTTGGATGGATGGATGGCTGGATGGATGGATGGCTGGATGGATGGCTGGCTGGATGGATGGCTGGCTGGAGGGATGGATGGATGGATGGCTGGATGGATGGATGGCCGAATGGATGGCTGGCTGAAGGGATGGACGGATGGCTGAAAGGATGGCTGGATGGATGGATGGCTGGATGGATGGCTGGCTGGAGGGATGGATGAATGGATGGATGGCTGGATGGATGGCTGGACGGCAGGATGACTGGATGGATGGCTGGCTGGGCGGGTGGATTGATGGATGGCTGGCTGGATGGATGGCTGGATGGATGGATGGATGGATGGCTGGCTGGCTGGAAGTATGGATGGATGGATGAATGGCAGGATGGATGGCTGGGTGGAGAGATGGGTGAATGCATGGATGGCTGTATGGATGGCTGGATGGAGGGATGGCTGGATGGATGGCTGGCTGGAGGGATGGATGGATGGACGGGTGGCTGGATGGCTGGCTGAATGGATGGATGGCTGGATGGATGGCTTGCTGGAGGGATGGATGGATGGATGGATGGATGGATGGATGGCTGGATGGATGGATGGCTGGATGAATGGCTGGCTGGATGGATGGCTGGAAGGATGGATGGCTGGATGGATGACTCGCTGGCGGGATGGATGGATGGATGGATGGCTGGATGGATGGCTGGATGGATGGATGCCTGGATGGATGGCTGGATGGATGGATGGATGGATGGCTGGGTGGATGGATGGCTGGATGGATGGATGGCTGGATGGCTGGAAGGCTGGATGGATGGATGGCTGGATGGATGGCTGGATGGATGGATGGATGGATGGCTGGATGGAGGGATAGCTGGAGGGATGGATGGATGGCTGGATGGATGGCTGGATGGATGGATGGCTGGATGGATTGCTGGCTGGAGGAATGGATGGATGGATGGATGGCTGGATGGATGGCAGGATGGATGGATGGCTGGATGGATGGCTGGCTGGAGGGATGGATGGTTGGATGGATGGATAGCTGAATGGATGGCTGTATGGATGGATGGCTGGATGGATGGCTGGCGGGAGGGTTGGATGGAAGGATGGCTGGATGGACGTCTGGATGGATGGAGGGCTGGATGGATGGCTGGCTGGAGGGATGGATTGATGGATGGATGGCTGGATGGATGGCTGGATGGATGGATGGCTGGATAAATGGCTGGCTGGAGGGATGGATGGATGGATGTGTGGCTGGATGGAGGGATGGTTGGATGGTTGGCTGGCTGGAGGGATGGATGGATGGATGGCTGGATGGATGTCTGGATGGAGGGATGGCTGGATGGATGGCTGGCTGGAGGGATGGATGGATGGATGGATGGATGGCTGGATGGATGGCTGGATGGATGGATGGCTTAATGACTGGCTGGCTGGAGGGATGGATGGATGGATGGATGGATGGCTGGATGGATGGCTGGATCGATGGGTGGCTGGATATATGGCTGGCTGAAGGGATGGATGGATGGATGGATGGCTGGATGGATAGCTGGATAGAGGGATGGATGGCTGGATGGATGGCAGGGTGGATGGATGGATGGATGGATGGCTTAATGACTGGCTGGCTGGAGGGATGGATGGATGGATGGAGGGCTGGATGGATGGCTGGATGGATGGATGGCTGGATGTATGGCTGGCTGGAGAGATGGATGAATGGTTGGATGGCTGGATGGATGGCTGTATGGAGGGATGGCTGGATGGATGGCTGGCTGGAGTGACGGATGGATGCATGGCTGGATGGATGGCTGTATGGAGGGATGGCTGGATGGAAGGCTGGCTGAATGGATGGATGGCTGGATGGATTGATGGATGGACGGATGGATGGAGGGATGGCTGGATCGATGGCTGGCTGGAGGGATGGATGGATGGATGGATGGCTGGATGGATGGCTGGATGGAGGAATGGCTGGATGGATGCTTGACTGGAGGGATGGATGGATGGATGGCTGGATGGATGGCTTGATGAATGGATGGCTGGATGGACGATTGGCTGGAGGGATGGATGGATGGATGGCTGGATGGATGGCTGGATGGATGGATGGATGGATGGATGGCTGGAAGGATAGTTGGATGGAGGGATGGCTGGATGGATGGATGGCTGGAGGGATGGATGGATGGCTGGATGGATGGATGGATGGATGGATGGCTGGCTGGAGGGATGGATGAATGGATGGATGGCTGGATGGATGGCTGGACGGCAGGATGACTGGATGGATGGCTGGCTGGGCGGGTGGATTGATGGATGGCTGGCTGGATGGATGGCTGGATGGATGGATGGATGGATGGCTGGCTGGCTGGAAGTATGGATGGATGGATGAATGGCAGGATGGATGGCTGGGTGGAGAGATGGGTGAATGCATGGATGGCTGTATGGATGGCTGGATGGAGGGATGGCTGGATGGATGGCTGGCTGGAGGGATGGATGGATGGACGGGTGGCTGGATGGCTGGCTGAATGGATGGATGGCTGGATGGATGGCTTGCTGGAGGGATGGATGGATGGATGGATGGATGGATGGATGGCTGGATGGATGGATGGCTGGATGAATGGCTGGCTGGATGGATGGCTGGAAGGATGGATGGCTGGATGGATGACTCGCTGGCGGGATGGATGGATGGATGGATGGCTGGATGGATGGCTGGATGGATGGATGCCTGGATGGATGGCTGGATGGATGGATGGATGGATGGCTGGGTGGATGGATGGCTGGATGGATGGATGGCTGGATGGCTGGAAGGCTGGATGGATGGATGGCTGGATGGATGGCTGGATGGATGGATGGATGGATGGCTGGATGGAGGGATAGCTGGAGGGATGGATGGATGGCTGGATGGATGGCTGGATGGATGGATGGCTGGATGGATTGCTGGCTGGAGGAATGGATGGATGGATGGATGGCTGGATGGATGGCAGGATGGATGGATGGCTGGATGGATGGCTGGCTGGAGGGATGGATGGTTGGATGGATGGATAGCTGAATGGATGGCTGTATGGATGGATGGCTGGATGGATGGCTGGCGGGAGGGTTGGATGGAAGGATGGCTGGATGGACGTCTGGATGGATGGAGGGCTGGATGGATGGCTGGCTGGAGGGATGGATTGATGGATGGATGGCTGGATGGATGGCTGGATGGATGGATGGCTGGATAAATGGCTGGCTGGAGGGATGGATGGATGGATGTGTGGCTGGATGGAGGGATGGTTGGATGGTTGGCTGGCTGGAGGGATGGATGGATGGATGGCTGGATGGATGTCTGGATGGAGGGATGGCTGGATGGATGGCTGGCTGGAGGGATGGATGGATGGATGGATGGATGGCTGGATGGATGGCTGGATGGATGGATGGCTTAATGACTGGCTGGCTGGAGGGATGGATGGATGGATGGATGGATGGCTGGATGGATGGCTGGATCGATGGGTGGCTGGATATATGGCTGGCTGAAGGGATGGATGGATGGATGGATGGCTGGATGGATAGCTGGATAGAGGGATGGATGGCTGGATGGATGGCAGGGTGGATGGATGGATGGATGGATGGCTTAATGACTGGCTGGCTGGAGGGATGGATGGATGGATGGAGGGCTGGATGGATGGCTGGATGGATGGATGGCTGGATGTATGGCTGGCTGGAGAGATGGATGAATGGTTGGATGGCTGGATGGATGGCTGTATGGAGGGATGGCTGGATGGATGGCTGGCTGGAGTGACGGATGGATGCATGGCTGGATGGATGGCTGTATGGAGGGATGGCTGGATGGAAGGCTGGCTGAATGGATGGATGGCTGGATGGATTGATGGATGGAAGGATGGATGGAGGGATGGCTGGATCGATGGCTGGCTGGAGGGATGGATGGATGGATGGATGGCTGGATGGATGGCTGGATGGAGGAATGGCTGGATGGATGCTTGACTGGAGGGATGGATGGATGGATGGCTGGATGGATGGCTTGATGAATGGATGGCTGGATGGACGATTGGCTGGAGGGATGGATGGATGGATGGCTGGATGGATGGCTGGATGGATGGATGGATGGATGGATGGCTGGAAGGATAGTTGGATGGAGGGATGGCTGGATGGATGGATGGCTGGAGGGATGGATGGATGGCTGGATGGATGGATGGATGGATGGATGGCTTAATGTCTGGCTGGCTGGAGGGATGGATGGATGGCTCGGTGAATGGCTGAATGGATGGATGGCTGGATGTATGGCTGGGTGGAGAGATGGATGGATGGATGGATGGCTGGATGGATGGCTGGATGGAAGAATGGCTGGATGGATGGCTGGATAGAGGGATGGATGGATGGATGGATGGCTGGATGGATGGCTTAATGGATGGATGGCTGGATGAATGGCTGTCTGGAGGGATGGATGGATGGATGGCTGGATGGATGGCTGGATGAATGAATGGCTGGATGGATGAATGGCTGGAGGGATGGATGGATGGATGGATGGCTGGATGGATTGCTGGATGGATGGATGGATGGACGGATGGCTGGATGGATGGCTGGCTGGAGGGATGGATGGCTGGATGGATGGCTGGCTTGAAGAATGGATGGATGGCTGGATGGATGGCTGGACGGATGGATTGCTGGATGGATGGCTGGCTGGAGGGATGGATGGATGGCTGGATGGATTGCTGGATGGATGGATGGCTTGATGGATGGCAGGCTGGAGGAATGGGTGGATGGATGGATGGCCGGATGGATGGCTGGATGGATGGATGTCTGAATGGTTGGCTGGATGGATGGATGGCTGGATGGATGGCTGGCAGGAGGGATGGATGGATGGATGGATGGCTGAATGGTTGGCTGGATGGATGGATGGCTGTATGGATGGCTGGCTGGAGGGATGGATGGATGGATGGATGGCTGGATGGACGGCTGGATGGATGGATGGCTGGACGGACGGCTGGCTGGAGGGATGGATGGATGGATGGCTGGATGCAGGGATGGCTGGATGGTTGGTTGGCTGGAGGGATGGATGGATGGATGTATGGCTGGATGGATGTCTGGATGGAGGGATGGCTGGATGGATGGCTGGCTGGAGGGATGGATGGATGGATGGATGGCTGGGTGGATGGCTGGATGGATGGATGGCTTAATGACTGGCTGGCTGGAGGGATGGATGGATGGATGGCTGGATGGATGGCTGGATCGATGGATGGCTGGATGTACGGCTGGCTGGAGGGATGGATGGATGGATGGATGGCTGGATGGATGGCTGGATAGAGGGATGGCTGGATGGATGGCTGGCTGGAGGGATGGATGGATGGATGGATGGCTGGATGGATGGATGGCTGGATGGATGGCTGAATGGATGGATGGCTGGATGGATGGCTGGCTGGAGGGAAGGATGGATGGATGGATGGCTGGATGAATGGCTGAATGGATGGATGGCTGGATGAATGGCTGGCTGGAGGGATGGATGGATGGATGGATGGATGGCTGGATGGATGGATGGATGGATGGCTGGATGGATGGCTGGATGGATGGCTGGATGGATGGATGGCTGGATGGATGGCTGGCTGGAGGGATGGATGGATGGCTGGATGGCTGGATGGATGGATGCCCGGATGGATGGCTGGCTGGAGGGATGGATGGATGGATGGATGGCTGGATGGATGGCTGGATGGATGGATGGCTGGATAGATGGCTGTCAGGAGGGATGGATGAATGGATGGCTGGATGGATGGTTGGCTGTAGGGATGGATTGAAGAATGGATGGCTGGAAGAATAGCTGGACGGATGGCTGGATGGATGGCTGGCTGGTGGGATGGATGGATGGATGGATGGCTGGATGGAGGGATGGCTGGATGGTTGGCTGGCTGGAGGGATGGATGGATGGATGGATGGATGTCTGGATGGATGGCTTGATGGAGGGATGGCTGGATGGATGGCTGGCTGGCGGGATGAATGGCTGGATGGATGGCTGGATGGATGGCTGGATGGTTGGATGGCTTAATGACTGGCTGGCTGGAGGGATGGATGGATGGCTGGATGGATGGCTGAATGAATGGATGGATGGATGGATGGCTGGCTGGAGAGATGGATGAATGGTTGGATGGCTGGATGGATGGCTGGATTGGGGGATGGCTGGATGGATGACTGGCTGGAGGGATGAATGGATGGATGGATGGATGGATGGCTGGATGGATGGATGGCTTGATTAATGGCTTGCTGGAGGGATGGATGGATGGCTGGATGGATGGCTGGCTGGATGGTTGGATGACTGGATGAAGGCTGGCTCGAGTGATGGATGGATTGATGGCTGGATGGATGGCTTGATGGATGGATGGCTGGATGGATGACTGGCTGGAGGGATGGATGGATGGATGGATGGCTGGATGGGGGACTGAATGGATGGATGGCTGGATGGATGGCTGGCTGCAAGGAAGGATGGATGGATGGATGGCTGGATGGATGGCTGGATGGATGGATGGCTGGATGGATGGCTGGCTGGAGGAACGGATGGATGGATGGATGGATGGATGGTTGGATGGATGGATGGCTGGATGGATGGATGGCTGGATGGATGGCTGGCTGGATGGATGGCTGGCTGGAGGGATGGATGGATGGATGTCTGGATGGATGGATGGCCGAATGGATGGCTGGCTGAAGGGATGGATGGATGGCTGAAAGGATGGCTGGATGGATGGATGGCTGGATGGATGGCTGGCTGGAGGGATGGATGAATGGATGGATGGCAGGATGGATGGCTGGATGGCAGGATGACTGGATGGATGGCTGGCTGGGCGGGTGGATTAATGGATGGATGGCTGGATGGATGGCTGGATGGATGGATGGATGGATGGCTGGCTGGCTGGAGGTATGGTTGGATGGATGAATGGCAGGATGGATGGCTGGATGGAGAGATGGATGAATGCATGGATGGCTGGATGGATGGCTGGATGGAGGGATGGCTGGATGGATGGCTGGCTGGATGGATGGATGGATGGACGGGTGGCTGGATGGCTGGCTGAATGGATGGATGGCTTGCTGGAGGGATGGATGGATGGATGGATGGATGGCTGGATGGATGGCTGGATGGATGGATGGCTGGATGAATGGCTGGCTGGATGGATGGCTGGAAGGATGGATGGCTGGATGGATGACTCGCTGGCGGGATGGATGGATGGATGGATGGATGAATGGATGGCTGGATGGATGGATGCCTGGATGGATGGCTGGATGGCTGGATGGATGGCTGGATGGATGGATGGATGGATGGATGGCTGGATGGACGGCTGGCTGGAGGGATGGATGGATGGATGGCTGGATGCAGGGATGGCTGGATGGTTGGTTGGCTGGAGGGATGGATGGATGGATGGATGGCTGGATGGATGTCTGGATGGAGGGATGGCTGGATGGATGGCTGGCTGGAGGGATGGATGGATGGATGGATGGCTGGGTGGATGGCTGGATGGATGGATGGCTTAATGACTGGCTGGCTGGAGGGATGGATGGATGGATGGCTGGATGGATGGCTGGATCGATGGATGGCTGGATGTACGGCTGGCTGGAGGGATGGATGGATGGATGGATGGCTGGATGGATGGCTGGATAGAGGTATGGCTGGATGGATGGCTGGCTGGAGGGATGGATGGATGGATGGATGGCTGGATGGATGGATGGCTGGATGGATGGCTGAATGGATGGATGGCTGGATGGATGGCTGGCTGGAGGGAAGGATGGATGGATGGATGGCTGGATGAATGGCTGAATGGATGGATGGCTGGATGAATGGCTGGCTGGAGGGATGGATGGATGGATGGATGGATGGCTGGATGGATGGATGGATGGATGGCTGGATGGATGGCTGGATGGATGGCTGGATGGATGGATGGCTGGATGGATGGCTGGCTGGAGGGATGGATGGATGGCTGGATGGCTGGATGGATGGATGCCCGGATGGATGGCTGGCTGGAGGGATGGATGGATGGATGGATGGCTGGATGGATGGCTGGATGGATGGATGGCTGGATAGATGGCTGTCAGGAGGGATGGATGAATGGATGGCTGGATGGATGGCTGGCTGTAGGGATGGATTGAAGAATGGATGGCTGGAAGAATAGCTGGACGGATGGCTGGATGGATGGCTGGCTGGTGGGATGGATGGATGGATGGATGGCTGGATGGAGGGATGGCTGGATGGTTGGCTGGCTGGAGGGATGGATGGATGGATGGATGGATGTCTGGATGGATGGCTTGATGGAGGGATGGCTGGATGGATGGCTGGCTGGAGGGATGAATGGCTGGATGGATGGCTGGATGGATGGCTGGATGGTTGGATGGCTTAATGACTGGCTGGCTGGAGGGATGGATGGATGGCTGGATGGATGGCTGAATGAATGGATGGATGGATGGATGGCTGGCTGGAGAGATGGATGAATGGTTGGATGGCTGGATGGATGGCTGGATTGGGGGATGGCTGGATGGATGACTGGCTGGAGGGATGAATGGATGGATGGATGGATGGATGGCTGGATGGATGGATGGCTTGATGGATGGCTTGCTGGAGGGATGGATGGATGGATGGCTGGATGGATGGCTGGCTGGATGGTTGGATGACTGGATGAAGGCTGGCTCGAGTGATGGATGGATTGATGGCTGGATGGATGGCTTGATGGATGGATGGCTGGATGGATGACTGGCTGGAGGGATGGATGGATGGATGGATGGCTGGATGGGGGACTGAATGGATGGATGGCTGGATGGATGGCTGGCTGCAAGGAAGGATGGATGGATGGATGGCTGGATGGATGGCTGGATGGATGGATGGCTGGATGGATGGCTGGCTGGAGGAACGGATGGATGGATGGATGGATGGATGGATGGTTGGATGGATGGATGGCTGGATGGATGGATGGCTGGATGGATGGCTGGCTGGATGGATGGCTGGCTGGAGGGATGGATGGATGGATGTCTGGATGGATGGATGGCCGAATGGATGGCTGGCTGAAGGGATGGATGGATGGCTGAAAGGATGGCTGGATGGATGGATGGCTGGATGGATGGCTGGCTGGAGGGATGGATGAATGGATGGATGGCAGGATGGATGGCTGGATGGCAGGATGACTGGATGGATGGCTGGCTGGGCGGGTGGATTAATGGATGGATGGCTGGATGGATGGCTGGATGGATGGATGGATGGATGGCTGGCTGGCTGGAGGTATGGTTGGATGGATGAATGGCAGGATGGATGGCTGGATGGAGAGATGGATGAATGCATGGATGGCTGGATGGATGGCTGGATGGAGGGATGGCTGGATGGATGGCTGGCTGGATGGATGGATGGATGGACGGGTGGCTGGATGGCTGGCTGAATGGATGGATGGCTTGCTGGAGGGATGGATGGATGGATGGATGGATGGCTGGATGGATGGCTGGATGGATGGATGGCTGGATGAATGGCTGGCTGGATGGATGGCTGGAAGGATGGATGGCTGGATGGATGACTCGCTGGCGGGATGGATGGATGGATGGATGGCTGAATGGATGGCTAGATGGATGGATGCCTGGATGGATGGCTGGATGGCTGGATGGATGGCTGGATGGATGGATGGATGGATGGATGGATGGCTGGATGGATGGCTGGATGGAGAGATGGATGAATGCATGGATGGCTGGATGGATGGCTGGATGGAGGGATAGCTGGAGGGACGGATGGATGGCTGGATGGATGGCTGGATGGATGGATGGCTGGATGGATTGCTGGCTGAAGGAATGGATGGATGGATGGATGGCTGAATGGATGGCTGGATGGATGGATGGCTGGATGGATGGCTGGCTGGAGGGATGGATGGAAGGATGGCTGGATGGACGGCTGGATGGATGGAGGGCTGGATGGATGGCTGGATGGAGGGATGGATTGATGGATGGATGTCTGGATGGATGGCTGGATGGATGGATGGCTGGATGGATGGCTGGCTGGAGGGATGGATGGATGGATGGCTGGATGGATGGATGGCTGGATGGATGGCTGGCTGGAGGGATGGATGGATGGATGGATGGATGGCTGGATGGATGGCTGGATGGATGGATGGCTTAATGACTGGCTGGCTGGAGGGATGGATGGATGGATGGCTGGATGGATGGCTGGATCGATGGATGGGTGGATATATGGCTGGCTGGAGGGATGGATGGATGGATGGATGGCTGGATGGATAGCTGGATACAGGGATGGCTTGATGGATGGCTGGCTGGAGGGATGGATGGATGGATGGATGGCTGGATGGATGGCTAAATGGATGGATGGCTGGATGGATGGCTGGCTGGAGGGATGGATGGATGGATGGATGGATGGATGGCTGAATGGATGGATGGCTGGATGAATGGCTGGCTGGAGGATGGATGGATGGCTGGATGGCTGGATGGATGGCTGGATGGATGGATGGCTGGATGGATGGCTGGATGGATGACTGGCTGGAAGGATGGGTGGATGAATGGATGGCTGGATGGATGGCTGGATGGATGGATGGCTGGATGGATGGCTGGCTGGAGGGATGGATGGATGGATGGATGGCTGGATGGATGGCTGGATGGATGGATGCCTGGATGGATGTCTGGCTGGAGGGATGGATGAGTGGATGGATGGCTGGATGGATGGCTGGATGGGTGGATGGCTGGATGGATGGCTGGCAGGAGGGATGGATGGATGGATGGCTGGATGGATGGCTGGATGGATGGCTGGCTGGAGCGATGGATGAATGGATGGCTGGATGGATGGCCGAATGGTTGGCTGGCTGGAGGGATGGATGAATGGATGGATGCCTGAATGGATGGCTGGATGGATGGCAGGATGGATGGATGGCTGGATGGTTGGCTGGCTGGATGGATGGATTGATGGATGGATGGCTGGATGGATGACAGGCTGAAGGGATGAATGGATGGATGGATGGCTGGATGGACGGCTGGATGGATGGATGGCTGGATGGATGGCTGGCTGGAGGGATGGATTGATGGATGGATGGCTGGATGGCTGGATGAATAGCTGGATGGATGGCTGGATGGATGGATGGATGGCTGGATGGAGGGATGGCTGGATGGAGGGATAGCTGGAGGGATGAATGGATGGCTGGATGGATGGCTGGATGGCTGGATGGATGGCTGGATGGATGGATGGATGGATGGATGGATGGCTGGATGGATGGCTGGATGGAGAGATGGATGAATGCATGGATGGCTGGATGGATGGCTGGATGGAGGGATAGCTGGAGGGACGGATGGATGGCTGGATGGATGGCTGGATGGATGGATGGCTGGATGGATTGCTGGCTGAAGGAATGGATGGATGGATGGATGGCTGAATGGATGGCTGGATGGATGGATGGCTGGATGGATGGCTGGCTGGAGGGATGGATGGAAGGATGGCTGGATGGACGGCTGGATGGATGGAGGGCTGGATGGATGGCTGGATGGAGGGATGGATTGATGGATGGATGTCTGGATGGATGGCTGGATGGATGGATGGCTGGATGGATGGCTGGCTGGAGGGATGGATGGATGGATGGCTGGATGGATGGATGGCTGGATGGATGGCTGGCTGGAGGGATGGATGGATGGATGGATGGATGGCTGGATGGATGGCTGGATGGATGGATGGCTTAATGACTGGCTGGCTGGAGGGATGGATGGATGGATGGCTGGATGGATGGCTGGATCGATGGATGGGTGGATATATGGCTGGCTGGAGGGATGGATGGATGGATGGATGGCTGGATGGATAGCTGGATACAGGGATGGCTTGATGGATGGCTGGCTGGAGGGATGGATGGATGGATGGATGGCTGGATGGATGGCTGAATGGATGGATGGCTGGATGGATGGCTGGCTGGAGGGATTGATGGATGGATGGATGGATGGATGGCTGAATGGATGGATGGCTGGATGAATGGCTGGCTGGAGGATGGATGGATGGCTGGATGGCTGGATGGATGGCTGGATGGATGGATGGCTGGATGGATGGCTGGATGGATGACTGGCTGGAAGGATGGGTGGATGAATGGATGGCTGGATGGATGGCTGGATGGATGGATGGCTGGATGGATGGCTGGCTGGAGGGATGGATGGATGGATGGATGGCTGGATGGATGGCTGGATGGATGGATGCCTGGATGGATGTCTGGCTGGAGGGATGGATGAGTGGATGGATGGCTGGATGGATGGCTGGATGGATGGATGGCTGGATGGATGGCTGGCAGGAGGGATGGATGGATGGATGGCTGGATGGATGGCTGGATGGATGGCTGGCTGGAGCGATGGATGAATGGATGGCTGGATGGATGGCCGAATGGTTGGCTGGCTGGAGGGATGGATGAATGGATGGATGCCTGAATGGATGGCTGGATGGATGGCAGGATGGATGGATGGCTGGATGGTTGGCTGGCTGGATGGATGGATTGATGGATGGATGGCTGGATGGATGACAGGCTGAAGGGATGAATGGATGGATGGATGGCTGGATGGACGGCTGGATGGATGGATGGCTGGATGGATGGCTGGCTGGAGGGATGGATTGATGGATGGATGGCTGGATGGCTGGATGAATAGCTGGATGGATGGCTGGATGGATGGATGGATGGCTGGATGGAGGGATGGCTGGATGGAGGGATAGCTGGAGGGATGGATGGATGGCTGGATGGATGGCAGGATGGATGGATGGCTGGATGGATGGCTGGCTGGAGGGATGGATGGGTGGATGGATGGCCGAATGGATGGCTGGATGGATGGATGGCTGGATGGATGGCTGGCTGGAGGGATGGATGGGTGGACGGCTGGATGGATGGAGGGCTGGATGGATGGCTGGCTGGAGGGATGGATTGATGGATCGATGGCTGGATGGATGGCTGGATGGATGGATGGCTGAATGGATGGCTGGCTGGAGGGATGGATGGATGGATGGGTGGCTGGATGGAGGGATGGCTGGATGTTTGTCTGGCTGGTGGGATGGAAGGATGGATGGCTGGATGGATGTCTGGATGGAGGGATGGCTGGATGGATGGCTGGATGGATGGATGGCTGGTTGGACGGCTGGATCGATGGATGGCTGGATATATGGCTGCCTGGAGGGATGGATGGATGGATGGATGGCTGGATGGATATCTGGATAGAGGGATGGCTGGATGGATGGCTGAATGGATGGATGGCTGGATGGATGGCTGGCTGGAGGGATGGATGGATGGATGGATGGATGGCTGAATGGATGGATGGCTGGATGAATGGCAGGCTGGAGGATGGATGGATGGCTGGATGGCTGGATGGCTGGATGGATGGCTGGATGGATGGATGGCTGGATGGATGGCTGGATGAATGGATGGCTGGATGGATGACTGTCTGGAGGGATGGATGGATGGATGGAAGGATGGATGGATGGCTCGATGGATGGATGGCTGGATGGATGGCTGGCTGGAGGGATGGATGGACGGATGGATGGCTGGATGGATGCTGGATGGATGGATGCCTGGATGGATGGCTGGCTGGAGGGATGGATGGGTGGATGGATGGCTGGATGGATGGCTGGATGGATGGATGGCTGGATGGATGGCTGGAAGGAGGGATGGATGGATGGATGGCTGGATGGATGGCTGGATGGATGGCTGGCTGGAGCGATGGATGAATGGATGGCTGGATGGATGGATGGCCGAATGGTTGGCTGGCTGGAGGGATGGATGGATGGATGGATGGCTGAATGGATGGCTGGATGGATGGCAGGATGGATGGATGGCAGGATGGATGGCTCGCTGGATGGATGGATTGATGGATGGAAGGGTGGATGGATGGCTGGATGGATGGATGGCTGGATGGATGGCAGGCTGAAGGGATGAATGGATGGATGGATGGCTGGATGGACGGCTGGATGGATGGATGGCTGGATGGATGGCTGGCTGGAGGGATGGATTGATGGATGGATGGCTGGATGGATAGCTGGATGGATGGCTGGATGGATGGATGGATGGATGGCTGGATGGAGGGATGGCTGGATGGAGGGATAGCTGGAGGGATGGATGGATGGCTGGATGGATGGCAGGATGGGTGGATGGCTGGATGGATGGCTGGCTGGAGGGATGGATGGATGGATGGATAGCTGAATGGATGGCTGGATGGATGGATGGCTGGATGGATGGCTGGCTGGAGGGATGGATGGATGGCTGGATGGATGGCAGGATGGGTGGATGGCTGGATGGATGGCTGGCTGGAGGGATGGATGGATGGATGGATAGCTGAATGGATGGCTGGATGGATGGATGGCTGGATGGACGGCTGGATGGATGGAGGGCTGGATGTATGGCTGGCTGGAGGGATTGGTTGATGGATGCATGGCTGGATGGATGGCTGGATGGATGGATGGCTGAATGGATGGCTGGCTTGAGGGATGGATGTATGGATGGGTGGCTGGATGGAGGGATGGCTGGATGGTTGGCTGGCTGGAGGGATGGATGGATGGATGGCTGGATGGATGTCTGGATGGGGGGATGGCTGGATGGATGGCTGGCTGGAGGGATGGATGGATGGATGGATGCCTGGATGGATGGCTGGATGGATGGATGGCTTAATGGCTGGCTGGCTGGAGGGATGGATGGATGGATGAATGGATGGCTGGTTGGATGGCTGGATCGATGGATGTCTGGATGTATGGCTGGCTTGAGGGATGGATGGATGGATGGATGGCTTGATGGATAGCTGGATAGAGGAATGGCTGGATGGATGGCTGGCTGGAGGGATGGATGGATGGATGGCTGGATGGATGGCTGAATGGATGGATGGCTGGATGGATGGCTGGCTGTAGGGATGGATGGATGGATGGATGGATGGATGGATGGATGGATGGATGGCTGAATGGATGGATGGCTGGATGAATGGCTGGCTGGAGGGATGGGTGGATGGATGGATGGCTGGATGCATGGATGGCTGGATGGATGGCTGGATGGATGACTGGCTGGAGGGATGGATGGATGGATGGATGGCTGGATGGATGGCTGGATGGATGGCTGGATGGATGTCTGGATTGATGGCTGGCTGGAGGGATGGATGGATGGATGGATGGCTGGATGGATGGCTGGATGGATGGATGGCTGGATGGATGGCTGGCAGGAGGGATGGGTGGATGGATAGATGGCTGGATGGATAACTGGATGGATGGATGCCTGGATGGATGGCTGGCTGGAGGGATGGATTGATGGATGGATGGCTGGATGGATGGCTGGATGGATGGATGGCTGGATGGATGGCAGACTGAAGGGATGAATGGATGGATGGATGGCTGGATGGACGGCTGGATGGATGGATGGCTGGATGGATGTCTGTCTGGAGGGATGGATTGATGGATGGATGGCTAGATGGATAGCTGGATGGATGGCTGGATGGATGGCTGGCTGGTGGGATGGATGGATGGATGGATGGCTGGATGGAGGGATGGCTGGATGTTTGGCTGGCTGGAGGGATGGATGGATGGCTGGATGGATGGCTGGATGGAGGGATGGCTGGATGGATGGCTGGTTGGAGGGATGGATGGCTGGATGGATGGCTGGATGGATGGATGGATGGCTTAATGACTGGCTGGCTGGAGGAATGGATGGATGGATGGATGGCGGGATGGATGGCTGGATGGATGGATGGCTGGATGTATGGCTGGCTGGAGAGATGGATGAATGGTTGGATGGCTGGATGGATGGCTGGATGGAGGGATGGCTGGGTGGATGGCTGGCTGGAGTGACGGATGGATGCATGGCTGGATGGATGGCTGTATTGAGGGATGGCAGGATGGAAGGCTGGCTGGATGGATGGATGGCTGGATGGATGGATGGATGGACGGATGGATGGAGGGATGGCTGGATGGATGGCTGGCTGGAGTGATAGATCGATGGATGGCTGGATGGATGGCTGGATGGAGGAATGGCTTGATGGATGGCTGGCTGGAGGGATGGATGGATGGCTGGATGGATTGCTTGATGGATGGATGGCTGGATGGACGATTGGCTGGAGGGATGGATGGATGGATGGCTGGATCGATGGCTGGATGGATGAATGGCTGGATGGATGACTGGCTGGCTGGATGGATGGATGGCTGTATGGATGGCTGGCTTGAAGAATGGATAGATGGCTGGATGGATGGCTGGATGGATGGCTGGATGGATGGATGGCTTAATGACTGGCTGGCTGGAGGGATGGATGGATGGATGGCTGGATGGATGGCTGGATCGATGGATGGGTGGATATATGGCTGGCTGGAGGGATGGATGGATGGATGGATGGCTGGATGGATAGCTGGATACAGGGATGGCTTGATGGATGGCTGGCTGGAGGGATGGATCGATGGATGGATGGCTGGATGGATGGCTGAATGGATGGATGGCTGGATGGATGGCTGGCTGGAGGGATGGATGGATGGATGGATGGATGGATGGCTGAATGGATGGATGGCTGGATGAATGGCTGGCTGGAGGATGGATGGATGGCTGGATGGCTGGATGGATGGCTGGATGGATGGATGGCTGGATGGATGGCTGGATGGATGACTGGCTGGAAGGATGGGTGGATGAATGGATGGCTGGATGGATGGCTGGATGGATGGATGGCTGGATGGATGGCTGGCTGGAGGGATGGATGGATGGATGGATGGCTGGATGGATGGCTGGATGGATGGATGCCTGGATGGATGTCTGGCTGGAGGGATGGATGAGTGGATGGATGGCTGGATGGATGGCTGGATGGATGGATGGCTGGATGGATGGCTGGCAGGAGGGATGGATGGATGGATGGCTGGATGGATGGCTGGATGGATGGCTGGCTGGAGCGATGGATGAATGGATGGCTGGATGGATGGCCGAATGGTTGGCTGGCTGGAGGGATGGATGAATGGATGGATGCCTGAATGGATGGCTGGATGGATGGCAGGATGGATGGATGGCTGGATGGTTGGCTGGCTGGATGGATGGATTGATGGATGGATGGCTGGATGGATGACAGGCTGAAGGGATGAATGGATGGATGGATGGCTGGATGGACGGCTGGATGGATGGATGGCTGGATGGATGGCTGGCTGGAGGGATGGATTGATGGATGGATGGCTGGATGGCTGGATGAATAGCTGGATGGATGGCTGGATGGATGGATGGATGGCTGGATGGAGGGATGGCTGGATGGAGGGATAGCTGGAGGGATGGATGGATGGCTGGATGGATGGCAGGATGGATGGATGGCTGGATGGATGGCTGGCTGGAGGGATGGATGGGTGGATGGATGGCCGAATGGATGGCTGGATGGATGGATGGCTGGATGGATGGCTGGCTGGAGGGATGGATGGGTGGACGGCTGGATGGATGGAGGGCTGGATGGATGGCTGGCTGGAGGGATGGATTGATGGATCGATGGCTGGATGGATGGCTGGATGGATGGATGGCTGAATGGATGGCTGGCTGGAGGGATGGATGGATGGATGGGTGGCTGGATGGAGGGATGGCTGGATGTTTGTCTGGCTGGTGGGATGGAAGGATGGATGGCTGGATGGATGTCTGGATGGAGGGATGGCTGGATGGATGGCTGGATGGATGGATGGCTGGTTGGACGGCTGGATCGATGGATGGCTGGATATATGGCTGCCTGGAGGGATGGATGGATGGATGGATGGCTGGATGGATATCTGGATAGAGGGATGGCTGGATGGATGGCTGAATGGATGGATGGCTGGATGGATGGCTGGCTGGAGGGATGGATGGATGGATGGATGGATGGCTGAATGGATGGATGGCTGGATGAATGGCAGGCTGGAGGATGGATGGATGGCTGGATGGCTGGATGGCTGGATGGATGGCTGGATGGATGGATGGCTGGATGGATGGCTGGATGAATGGATGGCTGGATGGATGACTGTCTGGAGGGATGGATGGATGGATGGAAGGATGGATGGATGGCTCGATGGATGGATGGCTGGATGGATGGCTGGCTGGAGGGATGGATGGACGGATGGATGGCTGGATGGATGCTGGATGGATGGATGCCTGGATGGATGGCTGGCTGGAGGGATGGATGGGTGGATGGATGGCTGGATGGATGGCTGGATGGATGGATGGCTGGATGGATGGCTGGAAGAAGGGATGGATGGATGGATGGCTGGATGGATGGCTGGATGGATGGCTGGCTGGAGCGATGGATGAATGGATGGCTGGATGGATGGATGGCCGAATGGTTGGCTGGCTGGAGGGATGGATGGATGGATGGATGGCTGAATGGATGGCTGGATGGATGGCAGGATGGATGGATGGCAGGATGGATGGCTCGCTGGATGGATGGATTGATGGATGGAAGGGTGGATGGATGGCTGGATGGATGGATGGCTGGATGGATGGCAGGCTGAAGGGATGAATGGATGGATGGATGGCTGGATGGACGGCTGGATGGATGGATGGCTGGATGGATGGCTGGCTGGAGGGATGGATTGATGGATGGATGGCTGGATGGATAGCTGGATGGATGGCTGGATGGATGGATGGAAGGATGGCTGGATGGAGGGATGGCTGGATGGAGGGATAGCTGGAGGGATGGATGGATGGCTGGATGGATGGCAGGATGGGTGGATGGCTGGATGGATGGCTGGCTGGAGGGATGGATGGATGGATGGATAGCTGAATGGATGGCTGGATGGATGGATGGCTGGATGGATGGCTGGCTGGAGGGATGGATGGATGGCTGGATGGATGGCAGGATGGGTGGATGGCTGGATGGATGGCTGGCTGGAGGGATGGATGGATGGATGGATAGCTGAATGGATGGCTGGATGGATGGATGGCTGGATGGACGGCTGGATGGATGGAGGGCTGGATGTATGGCTGGCTGGAGGGATTGGTTGATGGATGCATGGCTGGATGGATGGCTGGATGGATGGATGGCTGAATGGATGGCTGGCTTGAGGGATGGATGTATGGATGGGTGGCTGGATGGAGGGATGGCTGGATGGTTGGCTGGCTGGAGGGATGGATGGATGGATGGCTGGATGGATGTCTGGATGGGGGGATGGCTGGATGGATGGCTGGCTGGAGGGATGGATGGATGGATGGATGCCTGGATGGATGGCTGGATGGATGGATGGCTTAATGGCTGGCTGGCTGGAGGGATGGATGGATGGATGAATGGATGGCTGGTTGGATGGCTGGATCGATGGATGTCTGGATGTATGGCTGGCTTGAGGGATGGATGGATGGATGGATGGCTTGATGGATAGCTGGATAGAGGAATGGCTGGATGGATGGCTGGCTGGAGGGATGGATGGATGGATGGCTGGATGGATGGCTGAATGGATGGATGGCTGGATGGATGGCTGGCTGTAGGGATGGATGGATGGATGGATGGATGGATGGATGGATGGATGGCTGAATGGATGGATGGCTGGATGAATGGCTGGCTGGAGGGATGGGTGGATGGATGGATGGCTGGATGCATGGATGGCTGGATGGATGGCTGGATGGATGACTGGCTGGAGGGATGGATGGATGGATGGATGGCTGGATGGATGGCTGGATGGATGGCTGGATGGATGTCTGGATTGATGGCTGGCTGGAGGGATGGATGGATGGATGGATGGCTGGATGGATGGCTGGATGGATGGATGGCTGGATGGATGGCTGGCAGGAGGGATGGGTGGATGGATAGATGGCTGGATGGATAACTGGATGGATGGATGCCTGGATGGATGGCTGGCTGGAGGGATGGATTGATGGATGGATGGCTGGATGGATGGCTGGATGGATGGATGGCTGGATGGATGGCAGACTGAAGGGATGAATGGATGGATGGATGGCTGGATGGACGGCTGGATGGATGGATGGCTGGATGGATGTCTGTCTGGAGGGATGGATTGATGGATGGATGGCTAGATGGATAGCTGGATGGATGGCTGGATGGATGGCTGGCTGGTGGGATGGATGGATGGATGGATGGCTGGATGGAGGGATGGCTGGATGTTTGGCTGGCTGGAGGGATGGATGGATGGCTGGATGGATGGCTGGATGGAGGGATGGCTGGATGGATGGCTGGTTGGAGGGATGGATGGCTGGATGGATGGCTGGATGGATGGATGGATGGCTTAATGACTGGCTGGCTGGAGGAATGTATGGATGGATGGATGGCGGGATGGATGGCTGGATGGATGGATGGCTGAATGTATGGCTGGCTGGAGAGATGGATGAATGGTTGGATGGCTGGATGGATGGCTGGATGGAGGGATGGCTGGGTGGATGGCTGGCTGGAGTGACGGATGGATGCATGGCTGGATGGATGGCTGTATTGAGGGATGGCAGGATGGAAGGCTGGCTGGATGGATGGATGGCTGGATGGATGGATGGATGGACGGATGGATGGAGGGATGGCTGGATGGATGGCTGGCTGGAGTGATAGATCGATGGATGGCTGGATGGATGGCTGGATGGAGGAATGGCTTGATGGATGGCTGGCTGGAGGGATGGATGGATGGCTGGATGGATTGCTTGATGGATGGATGGCTGGATGGACGATTGGCTGGAGGGATGGATGGATGGATGGCTGGATCGATGGCTGGATGGATGAATGGCTGGATGGATGACTGGCTGGCTGGATGGATGGATGGCTGTATGGATGGCTGGCTTGAAGAATGGATAGATGGCTGGATGGATGGCTGGACGGATGGATTTCTGGATGGATGGCTGGCTGGAGGGATGGTGGATGGCTGGATGGATGGCTGGATGGATGGATGGCTGGATGGATGGCTGGCTGGAGGAATGGATGGATGGATGGATGGCTGGATCGATGGCTGGATGGATGGATGGCTGGATGGATGGCTGGCTGGAGGGATGGATGGATGAATGGATGGCTGAATGGATGGCTGGATGGATGGATGGCTGGATGGATGGCTGGCTGTAGGGATGGATGGATGGATGGATGGCTGGATGGACGGCTGGATGGATGGATGGCTGGATGGATGGCTGGCTGGAGGGATGGATTGATGGATGGATGGCTGGATGGAGGGATGGCTGGGAGGATAGCTGGCTGGAGGGATGGATGGATGGATGGATGGCTGGATGGATGACTGGATGGATGGATGGCTGGATGGATGGTTTGCTGGCTGGAGGGATGGATTGATGGATGGATGGCTGGATGGGTGGCTGGATGGATGGATGGCTGGATGGATGGCTGGCTGGAGGGATGGATGGATGGATGGATGGCTGGATTGAGGGATGGCTGGATGGATGGCTGGCTGGAGGAAAGGATGGATGGATGGATGGCTGGATTGATGGCTTGATCGATGGATGGCGGAATGGATGGCTGAATGTATGGCTGGATGGATGGATGGATGGTTGGATGGACGGCTGGATGGATGGATGGCTGGATGGAGGGATGGATTGATGGATGGATGGCTAGATGGATGGCTGGATGGATGGATGGCTGGATGGATGGCTGGCTGGAGGGATGGATGGATGGATGGATGGCTGGATGGAGGGATGGCTGGATGTAGGGTTGGCTGGATGGTTGGCTGGCTGGACGGATGGGTGGATGGATGGATGGCTGGATGGATGTCTGGCTGGAGGGATGGATGGATGGCGGGATGGACGGCTGGATGGATTGATGGCTGGATGGATGGCTGGCTGGAGGGATGGATTGATGTTTGGATGGCTGCATGGATGGCTGGATGGATGGATGGCTGGATGGATGGCTGGCTGGACGGATGGATGGATGGATGGCTGGATGGAGGGATGGCTGGATGGTTGGCTGGCTGGAGGGATGGATGGATGGATGGATGGCTGGATGGATGGCTGGCTGGAGAGATGCATGGATGGATGGATGGCTGGATGGACGAATGGTTTGGATGGATTGCTGGATGGATGGCTGGCTGGAGGGATGGATTGATGGATGGATGGCTGGATGGATGGCTGGATGGATGGATGGCTGGATGGATGGCTGGCTGGAGGGATGGATGGATGGATGGATGGCTGGATGGAGGGACGGCTGGATGTTTGGCTGGCTGGATGGATGGATGGATGGATGGATGGTTTGGTGGATGGCTGGATGAAGGGATGGGTGGCTGGCTGGAGGGATGGATGGATGGCTGGATGGATGGCTGGATGGATGGATGGCTTACTGGCTAGCTGGCTGGAGGGATTGATGGATGGATGGATGGCTGGATGAATGGCTGAATGGATGGATGGCTGGATGTATGGCTGGCTGGAGAGATGGATGGATGGATGGATGGCTGGATGGATGGCTGGATGGAGGAATGGCTGTATGGTTGGCTGGCTAGAGGGATGGATGGATGGATGGATGGCTGGATGGATGGCTTAATGCATGGATGGCTGGATGAAAGGCTGACTGGAGGGATGGATGGATGGATGGCTGGATGGATGGCTGGATGGATGAATGGCTGGATGGATGACTGGCTGGAGGGATGGATGGATGGATGGATAGCTGGATGGATTGCTGGATGGATGGATGGATGGACGGATGGCTGGATGGATGGCTGGCTGGAGGGATGGATGGATAGATGGCTGGCAGGATGGATGGATGGCTGGATGGAGGTGTGGCTGGATGGTTGGCTGGCTGGAGGGATGGATGGATGGATGGCTGGCTGGAGGGATGCATGGATGGATGGCTGGATGGACGGCTGGTTTGGATGGATGGCTGGATGGACGGCTGGCTGGAGGGATGGATTGATGGATGGATGGCTGGATGGCTGGATGGATAGATGGCTGGATGGATGGCTGGCTGAATGGATGGCTGGATGGATGGATGGCTGGAAAGATAGTTGGATGGAGGGATGGATGGATGGATGGATGGATGGCTGGATGGATGGCTGGCTGGAGGGATGGATTGGTGGATGGATGGCTGGATGGGTTGCTGGATGGATGGATGGCTGGATGGATGGCTGGCAGCAGAGATGGATGGATGGATGGATGGCTGGATGGCGGGATGGCTTGATGGTTGGCTGGCTGGTTGGCTGGACGGTTGGATAGCTGGATGGCTGGCTGGAGGGATGGATGGATGGATGGATGGATGGCTGGATGGAGGGATGGCTGGATGGTTGGCTGGCTGGATGGATGGATGGATGGATGGATGGTTGGATGGATGGCTGGATGAAGGGATGGCTGGATGGATGGCTGGCTGGAGGGATGGATGGATGGCTGGATGGATGGCTGGATGGATGGATGGCTTAATGGCTGGCTGGCTGGAGGGATGGATGGATGGATGGATGGCTGGATGAATGGCTGAATGGATGGATGGCTGGATGTATGGCTGGCTGGAGAGATGGATGGATGGATGGCTGGATGGATGGCTGGATGGAGGAATGGCTGTATGGATGGCTGGCTAGAGGGATGGATGGATGGATGGATGGCTGGTTGGATGGCTTAATGGATGGATGGCTCGATGAAAGGCTGACTGGAGGGATGGATGGATGGATGGCTGGATGGATGGCTGGATGGATGAATGGCTGGATGGATGACTAGCTGGAGGGATGGATGGATGGATGGATGGCTGGATGGATTGCTGGATGGATGGATGGACGGATGGCTGGATGGATGGCTGGCTGGAGGAATGGATGGATGGATGGCTGGCTGGATGGATGGATGGCTGGATGGCTGGATGGAGGTGTGGCTGGATGGTTGGCTGGCTGGAGGGATGGATGGATGGATGGCTGGCTGGAGGGACGCATGGATGGATGGCTGGATGGACCGCTGATTTGGATGGATGGCTGGATGGACGGCTGGCTGGAGGGATGGATTGATGGATGGATGGCTGGATGGATGGCTGGATGGATGGATGGCTGGATGGATGGCTGGCTGGAGGGATGGATTGATGGGTGGATGGCTGGGTCGAGGGATGGCTGGATAGTTGGCTGGCTGGATGGATGGATGGATGGATGAATGGCTGGATGGATGGCTGAATCGATGGCTGGATGGATGGATGGCTGGAAAGATAGTTGGCTGGAGGGATGGATGGCTGGATGGATGGCTGGCTGGAGGGATGGATTGATGGATGGATGGCTGGATGGGTTGCTGAATGGATGGATGGCTGGATGGATGGCTGGCTGCAGGGATGGATGGATGGATGGATGGCTGGATGGAGGGATGGCTGGATGGTTGGCTGGCTGGTTGGCTGGACGGTTGGATGGCTGGATGGCTGGCTGGCTGGAGGGATGTATGGATGGATGGCTGGAAGGATGGCTGGATGAATGGATGGCTGGATGGATGGCTGGCTGGAGGAATGGATGGATGGATGGATGGCTGGATTGATGGCTGGATGGATGGATGGCTGGATGGATGGCTGAATGGATGGCTGGATGGATGGCTGGCTGGATGGATAGCTGGCTGGAGGGATGGATGGATGGATGGATAGTTGGATGGACGGCTGGATGGATGGATGGCTGGATGGATGGCTTGCTGGAGGGATAGATTGATGGATGGATGGCTGGATGGATGGCTGGATGGATGGACGGCTGGATGGATGGCTGGCTGAAGGTATGGATGGATGGATGGATGGAGGGATGGACGGATGGCTGGATGTAGGGTTGGCTAGATGGTTGGCTGACTGGAGGGATGGATGGATGGCTGGAAGGATGGCTGGCTGGAGGGATGGATGGATGGATGGATGGCTGGATGTATTGCTGGATGGATGGATGGATGGACGGATGGCTGAATGGATGGCTGGCTGGAGGGATGGATGGATGGATGGCTGGCTGGATAGATGGAGGGCTGGATGGCTCGATGGAGGTGTGGCTCGATGGTTGGCTGGAGGGATGGATGGATGGATGGCTGGCTGGAGGGATGCATGGATGGATGGCTGGATGGACGGCTGGCTGGAGGGATGGATTGATGGATGGATGGCTGGATGGATGGCTGGATGGATGGATGGCTGGATGGATGGCTGGCTGGAGGGATGGATTGATGGGTGGATGGCTGGGTCGAGGGATGGCTGGATGGTTGGCTGGCTGGATGGATGGATGGATGGCTGGATGGATGGCTGAATGGATGGCTGGATGGATGGATGGCTGGAAAGATAGTTGGCTGGAGGGATGGATGGATGGATGGATGGCTGGACGGATGGCTGGCTGGAGGGATGGATTGATGGATGGATGGCTGGATGGGTTGCTGGATGGATGGATTGCTGGATGGATGGCTGGCTGGAGGGATGGATGGATGGATGGATGGCTGGATGGAGGGATGGCTGGATGGTTGGCTGGCTGGTTGGCTGGACGGTTGGATGGCTGGATGGCTGGCTGGCTGGAGGGATGTATGGATGGATGGCTGGAAGGATGGCTGGATGAATGGATGGCTGGATGGATGGCTGGCTGGAGGAATGGATGGATGGATGGATGGCTGGATTGATGACTGGATGGATGGATGGCTGGATGGATGGCTGAATGGATGGCTGGATGGATGGCTGGCTGGATGGATAGCAGGCTGGACGGATGGATGGATGGATGGATGGTTGAATGGACGGCTGGATGGATGGATGGCTGGATGGATGGCTTGCTGGAGGGATGGATTGATGGATGGATGGCTGGATGGATGGCTGGATGGATGGATGACTGGATGGATGGCTGGCTGAAGGTATGGATGGATGGATGGATGGAGGGATGGCTGGATGTAGGGTTGGCTAGATGGTTGGCTGGCTGGAGGGATGGATGGATGGATGGATGGATGGCTGGCTGGAGGGATGGATGGATGGCTGGATGGACGGCTGGATGGATGGATGGCTGGATGGATGGCTGGCTGGAGGGATGGATTGATGGATGGATAGCTGGATGGATGGCTGGATGGATGGATGGCTGGATGGATGGCTGGCTGTAGGGATGGATGGATGGATGGATGGAGGGATGGCTGGATGGTTGGCTGGCTAGAGGGATGGATGGATGGATGGCTGGCTGGATGGATGGCTGGCTGGAGGGATGCATGGATGGATGGATGGCTGGATGGATGGCTGGCTGGAGGGATGGATTGATGGATGGATGACTGGTTGGATGGCTGGATTGATGGATTGCTGGATGGATGGCTGGCTGGAGGAATGGATGGATGGGTGGATGGCTGGATGGAGGGATGGCTGGATGGTTGGCTGGCTGGATGGATGGATGGATGGATGGATGGCTGGATGGATGGCTGGATGGAGGGATTGCTGGATGGATGACTGGCTGGAGGGATGGATGGATGGCTGGCTGGATGGATGGCTTAATGGCTGGCTGGCTGGAGGGATGGATGGCTGGATGGATGGCTGGATGGACGGATGGATGGATGGATGGCTGGCTGGAGGTATTGATGGATGGATGATTGGCTTGATGGATGGCTGGATGGAGAGATGGATGAATGGATGGATGGCTGGATGGATGGCTGGATGGAGGGATGGCTGGATGGATGGCTTGCTGGAGGGATGGATGGATGGATGGTTGGCTGGATTGATGGCTGGATGGCTGGATGGCTAGATGGATGGCTTGCTGGAGGGATGGATGGATGGATGGATGGGTGGATGGCTGGATCGATGGCTGGATGGATGGATGGCTGGATGAATGGCTGGCTGGAGGGATGGATGGATGGCTGGATGGATGGCTGGATGGATGGATGGCTGGATGGATGACTCGCTGGCGGGATGGATGGATGGATGGATGGCTGGATGGATGGCTTAATGGATGGATGGCTGGATGGATGGCTGGATGGTTGGATGGATGGATGGCTGGATGGATGGATGGCTGGATGGATGGATGGCTGGATGGCTGGAAGTCTGGATGGATGGATGGCTGGATGGATGGCTGGATGGATGGACGGATGGATGGAGGGATGGCTGGATGGATGGCTGGCTGGAGGGATGGATTGATGGCTGGATGGATGTCTGGATGGAGGAATGGCTGGATGGATGGCTGGCTGGAGGGATGGATGGATGGATGGATGGCTGGATGGATGGCTGGATGGATGGATGGCTGGATGGACGATTGCCTGGAGGGATGGATGGATGGATGGCTGGATGGATGGCTGGCTGGAGGGATGGATGGTTGGATGGATGGATGGCTGTATGGATGGCTGGATGGATGAATGGCTGGATGGATGGCTGTCTGGAGTGATGGATGCATGGATGGTTGGATGGATGGCTAGTTGGATTAATGACTGGATGGATGGCTGGCTGGAGGGATTGATGGATGGATGGATGGCTGGATGGATGGCTGGGTGGATGGCTGGATGTCTGGATGGCTGGCTGGATGGATGGATGACTGGTTGGCTGGCTGGATGGATGGATGGATGGATGGATGGCTGGATGGATGGCTGGATGGAGGGATTGCTGGATGGATGGCTGGCTGGAGGGATGGATGGCTGGCTGGATGGATGGCTGAATGGATGGATGGCTTAATGGCTGGCTGGCTGGAGGGATGGATAGCTGGATGGATGGCTGGATGGATGGATGGATGGATGGATGGCTTGCTGGAGGTATGGATGGATGGATGATTGGCTGGATGGATGGCTGGATGGAGAGATGGATGAATGGATGGATGGCTGGATGGATGGCTGGATGGAGGGATGGCTGGATGGATGGCTTGCTGGAGGGATGGATGGAGGGATGGTTGGCTGGATTGATGGCTGGATGGCTGGATGGATGGCTTGCTGGAGGGATGGATGGATGGATGGATGGATGGCTGGATGGATGGCTGGATGGATGGATGGCTGGATGAATGGCTGGCTGGAGGGATGGATGGATGGCTGGATGGATGGCTGGATGAATGACTCGCTGGCGGGATGGATGGATGGATGGATGGCTGGATGGATGGCTTAATGGATGGATGGTTGGATGGATGGCTGGATGGTTGGATGGATGGATGGCTGGATGGATGGATGGCTGGATAGATGGATGGCTGGATGGCTGGAAGTTTGGATGGATGGATGGCTGGTTGGATGGCTGGATGGATGGACGGATGGATGGAGGGATGGCTGGATGGATGGCTGGCTGGAGGGATGGATTGATGGCTGGATGGATGTCTGGATGGAGGAATGGCTGGATGGATGGCTGGCTGGAGGGATGGATGGATGGATGGATGGCTGGATGGATGGCTGGATGGATGGATGGCTGGATGGACGATTGGCTGGAGGGATGGATGGATGGATGGCTGGATGGATGGCTGGCTGGAGGGATGGATGGATGGATGGCTGTATGGATGGCTGGATGGATGGATGGCTGGATGGATGGCTGGCTGGAGTGATGGATGCGTGGATGGTTGGATCGATGGCTAGTTGGATTAATGGCTGGATGGATGGCAGGCTGGAGGGATGGAAGGATGGATGGATGGCTGGATGGATGGCTGGATGGATGGCTGGATGTCAGGATGGCTGGCTGGATGGATGGATGACTGGTTGGCTGGATGTATGGATGGATGGCTGGATGGATGGCTGGATGGATGGATGGATGGATGGATGGATGGATGGCTGGACGGATGGATGGATGGATGGCTGGCTGGATGGATGGCTGGATGGATGGATGGATGGATGGATGGATGGATGGATGGCTGGCTGGCTGGATGGATTGCTGGCTGGAGGGATGGATGGATGGATGGCTGGATGGATGGCTGAATAGATGGATGGCTGGATGGATGGCTGTCTGGAGGGATGGCTGGATGGATGGATGGCTGGATGGATGGCTGGCTGGAGGAATGGATGGATGGATGAATGGCTGGATGGATGGTTGGATGGATGGATGTCTGGATGGATGGCTTGCTGGAGGGATGGTTGGATGGATGGGTGGCTGGATGGATGGCTGGATGGATGGCTGGATGGATTGCTGGCTGGAGGAATGGATGGATTAATGGATGGCTGGACGGATGGCTGGATGGATGGAAGGCTGGATGGATGGCTGGCTGGAGGGATGGATGGATGGATGGCTGAATGGATGGCTAGATCGATGGATGGCTGGATGGATGGCTGGCTGGAGGGATGGAGTCATGGATGGATGGCTGGATGGATGGCTGGATGGAAGGATGACTGGATGCATGGCTGGCTGGAGGGATGGATTGAATGATGGATGGCTGGATGGCTGGCTGGATGGATGGCTGGCTGGAGCGATGGATGGATGGATGGATGGCAGGATGGATGGCTGGAAGGATGGATGGCTGGATGGATGGCTTGCTGGAGGGATGGATGGATGGATGGATGGCTGGATGGATGGTTGGACGAATGGATGGCTGGATGGATGGCTGGCTGGAGGGATGGATGGATGGAGGGATGGATGGACGAATGGATGGCTGAATGAATGGCTAGATCGATGGATGGCTGTAGGAATGGATGGATGGATGGCTGGATGCATGGCTGGATGGATTGATGGCTGGATGGATGGCTGAATGGATGACTGGATGGATGGATGGCTGGGTGGATAGCTGGCTGGAGGGATGGATGGATGGATGTCTGGATGGATGGCTGGATGGATGGATGGCTGGATGGATGGCTGTCTGGAGGGATGGCTGGATGGATGGATGGCTGGATGGGTGGCCTCCATACCAGGCAACATTCTGGTAAATCTCTTCTGCACCCTCTCTAAAGCCTCCACATCCTTCTGGTAGTGTGGCGACCAGAATTGAACACTATACTCCAAGTGTGGCCTAACTAAGGTTCTATACAGCTGCAACATGACTTGCCAATTCTTATACTCAATGCCCCGGCCAATGAAGGCAAGCATGCCGTATGCCTTCTTGACTACCTTCTCCACCTGTGTTGCCCCTTTCAATGACCTGTGGACCTGTACTCCTAGATCTCTTTGACTTTCAATACTCTTGAGGGTTCTACCATTCACTATATATTCCCTACCTGCATTAGCCCTTCCAAAATGCATTACCACACATTTGTCCGGATTAAACTCCATCTGCCATCTCTCCGCCCAAGTCTCCAGACAATCTAAATCCTGCTGTATCCTCAGACAGTCCTCATCGCTATCCGCAATTCCACCAACCTTTGTGTCGTCTGCAAACTTACTAATCAGACCAGTTACATTTTCCTCCAAATCATTTATATATACTACAAAGAGCAAAGGTCCCAGCACTGATCCCTGTGGAACACCACTGGTCACAGCCCTTCAATGAGAAAAGCATCCCTCCATTGCTACCCTCTGCCTTCTATGGCCTAGCCAGTTCTGTATCCACCTTGCCAGTTCACCCCTGATCCCGTGTGGCTTCACCTTTTGTACTAGTCTACCATGAGGGACCTTGTCAAAGGCCTTACTGAAGTCCATATAGACAACATCTACTGCCCTACCTGCATCAATCATCTTAGTGACCTCCTCGAAAAACACTATCAAGTTAGTGAGACACGACCTTCCCTTCACAAAACCGTGCTGCCTCTCACTAATACGTCCATTTGCTTCCAAATGGGAGTAGATCCTGTCTCGAAGAATTCTCACCAGTAATTTCCCTACCACTGAAGTCAGGCTCACCGGCCTGTAGTTCCCGGGATTATCCTTGCTACCCTTCTTAAACAGAGGAACAACATTGGCTATTCTCCAGTCCTCCGGGACATACCCTGAAGACAGCGAGGATCCAAAGATTTCTGTCAAGGCCTCAGCAATTTCCTCTCCAGCCTCCTTCAGTATTCTGGGGTAGATCCCATAAATGGGGTAGATCCCATTGATGGATGGATGGCTGGATGGATTGCTGGATGGATGGACGATTGGCTGGAGGGATGGATGGATGGATGGATGGCTGGATGGACGATTGGCTGGAGGGATGGATGGATGGATGGATGGATGGCAGGATGGAGGGATGGATGGATGGATGGGTGGCTGGATGGATGGCTGGCTGGATGGATGGCTGGATGGATGGCTGGCTGGAGTGATGGATGGGTGGATGGTTGGATGGATGGCTGGTTGGATGGATGGCTGGATGGATGGCTGGCTGGAGGGATGGAAGGATGGTGGATGGCTGGATGGATGGCTGGATGGATGGCTAGATGTCTGGATGGCTGGCTGGATGGATGGATGGATGGATGGCTCGTTGGCTGGATGAATGGATGGGTGGCTGGTAGAATGGCTGGATGGATGGATGGATTGATGGATGGCTGGATGGATGGATGAATGGATGGCTGAATGGATGGCTGAATGGATGGCTGGATGGATGGCTGGATGGATGGATTGATGGATGGATGGCTGGATGGATTGCTGGATGGATGGATGGCTGGATGGATGGCTGGCTGGAGGGATGGATGGTTGGATGGCTGACTGGAGGGATGGATGAATGGTTGGCGGTTTGAACGCTCGATAGATGGATGGCTGGATGGATGGGTGGCTGGAGGGATGGATGGATGGATGGGTGGCTGGATGGATGGCTGTGTGGATGGATGTCCGGATGGATGGCTGGCTGGAGGGATGGATGGATGGATGGGTGGATGGGTGGCTGGATGGATGGATGGCTGGATGGATGGCTGGCTGGAGGGATGGATGGATGGATGGATGGCTCGATGGATGGCTGGATGGATGGATGGCTGGATGGATGGCTGGATGAAGTGATGGATGGATGGATGGATGACTGGATGGATGGCTGGATGGATGGCTGGATGGATTGCTGGCTGGAGGAATGGATGGATTAATGGATGGCTGGACGGATGGCTGGATGGATGGAAGGCTGGATGGATGGCTGGCTGCAGGGATGGATGGATGGATGGATGGCTGAATGGATGGCTAGATCGATGGATGGATGGATGGCTGGCTGGAGGGATGGAGTCATGGATGGATGTCTGGATGGATGGCTTAATGGAAGGATGGCTGGATGCATGGCAGGCTGGAGGGATGGATTGATGGATGGATGGCTGGATGGCTGGCTGGATGGATGGCTGGCTGGAGGGATGGATGGATGGATGAATGGCTGGATGGATGGCTGGAAGGATGGATGGCTGGATGGATGGCTGGCTGGAGGGATGGATGTATGGATGGATGGCTGGATGGATGGCTGGACGGATGGATGGCTGGATGGATGGCTGGCTGGAGGGATGGATGGATGGATGGATGGCTGGATGGTTGGCTGGATGGATGGATGGCTGGATGGATGGCTGGCTGAAGGAATGGATGGATGGTTGGCTGGCTGGAGTGATGGATGGATGGATGGATGACTGGATGGATGGCTGGCTGGAGGGATGCATGGATGGATGGATGGCTGGATGGACGGCTGGTTTGGATGGATGGCTTGATGGATGGCTGGCTGGAGGGATGGATTGATGGATGGATGGCTGGATGGATGGCTGGATAGATAGATGGCAGGGTGGATGAATGGCTGGAGGGATGGATGGATGGCTGTATGGGGGGATGGCTGGATGGTTGGTTGGCTGGATGGATGGATGGATGGATGGATGGCTGGATGGATGGCTGGATGGAGGGATGGCTGGATGGATGGCTGGCTGTAGGGATGGATGGATGGCTGGATGGATGGCTGAATGGATGGATGGCTTAATGGCTGGCTGGCTGGAGGGATGGATGGATGGATGGATGGCTGGATGAATGGCTGAATAGATGGATGGCTGGATGTATGGCTGGCTGGAGAGATGGATGGATGGATGGATGGCTGGATGGATGGCTGGATGGAGGAATGGATGGATGGATGTCTGGCTAGAAGGGTGGATGGATGGATGGATGGCTGGATGGATGGCTGGATGGATGGACGGCTGGATGGATGGCTGGCTGGAAGGTTGGATGGATGGATGGATGGCTGGATGGATGGCTGGATGGATGGATGGCTGGATGATTGGCTGGCTGGAGGGATGGATGGATGGATGGATGGCTGGATGGATGGCTGGACGGATGGATGGCTGGATGGATGGCTCGCTGGAGGGATGGATGGATGGATGGATGGCTGGATGGATGGCTGGATGGATGGATGGCTGGATGGATGGCTGGCTAAAGGAATGGATGGATGGATCGATGGATGGCTGGATGGATGGCTGGATGGATGGATGGCTGGATGGGTGGCTGAATGGATGGCTGGATGGATGGATGGCTGGAATGATATCTGGCTGGAGGGATGGATGGATGGATCGATGGCTGGATGGATGGCTGGATGGATGGCTGGCTGGAGGGATGGATGGATGGATGGCTGGATGGATGGCTGGATGGATGGATGCCTGGATGGATGGCTGGCTGAAGGGATGGATGGGTGGATGGATGGCTGTATGGATGGCTGGATGGATGGATGGCTGGATGGATGGCTGGCAGGAGGGATGGATGGATGGATTGCTGAATGGTTGGCTGGATGGATGGCTGGCTGGAGCGATGGATGAATGGATGGCTGGATGGATGGATGGCCGAATGGTTGGCTGGCTGGAGGGATGGCTAAATGGATGGCTGGATGGATGGCAGCATGGATGGATGGCTGGATGGATGGCTGGATGGATGGATTGATTGATGGATGGATGGCTGGATGGATGGCTGGATGGATGGATGGCTGGATGGATGACAGGCTGAAGGGATGAATGGATGGATGGATGGCTGGATGGACGGCTGGATGGATGGATGGCTGGATGGATGGCTGGCTGGAGGGATGGATTGATGGATGGATGGCTGGATGGATAGCTGGATGGATGGCTGGATGGATGGATGGATGGACGGCTGGATGGAGGGATCGCTGGATGGAGGGATAGCTGGAGGGATGGATGGATGGCTGGATGGATGGAAGGATGGATGGATGGCTGGATGGATGGCTGGCTGGAGGGATGGATGGATGGATGGATGGCCGAATGGATGGCTGGATGGATGGATGGATGGCTGGATGGATGGCTGGCTGGAGGGATGGATGGATGGATGGCTGGATGGACGGCTGGATGGATGGAGGGATGGATGTATGGCTGGCTGGAGGGATGGATGGATGGATGGATGGCTGGATGGATGGCTGGATAGAGGAATGGCTGGATGGATGGCTGGCTGGAGGGATGGATGGATGGATGGCTGGATGGATGGCTGAATGGATGGATGGCTGGATGGATGGCTGGCTGGAGGGATGGATGGATGGATGGATGGATGGATGAATGGATGGCTGAATGGATGGATGGCTGGATGAATGGCTGGCTGGAGGGATGGGTGGATGGATGGATGGATGGATGACTGGCTGGAGGGATGGATGGATGAATGGATGGCTGGATGGATGGCTGGATGGATGGCTGGATGGATGCCTGGATGGATGGCTGGCTGGAGGGATGGATGGATGGATGGATGGATGGCTGGATGGATGGCTGGATGGATGAATGGCTGGATGGATGGCTGGCAGGAGGGATGGGTGGATGGATGGATGGCTGGATGGATGACTGGATGGATGGATGCCTGGATGGATGGCTGGCTGGAGGGATGGATTGATGGATGGATGGCGGGATGGATGGCTGGATGAATGGATGGCTGGATGGATGGCAGGCTGAAGGGATGAATGGATGGATGGATGGCTGGATGGACGGCTGGACGGATGGATTGCTGGATGGATGGCTGGCTGGAGGGATGGATTGATGGATGGATGGCTAGATGGATAGCTGGATGGATGGCTGGATGGATGGCTGGCGGGTGGGATGGATGGATGGATGGATGGCTGGATGGAGGGATGGCTGGATATTTGGCTGGCTGGAGGGATGGATGGATGACTGGATGGATGGCTGGATGGAGGGATGGCTGGATGGATGGCTGGATGGATGGATGGATGGCTTAATGACTGGCTGGCTGGAGGGATGGATGGATGGATGGCGGGATGGATGGCTGGTTTAATGGATGGCTGGATGTATGGCTGGCTGGAGAGATGGATGAATTGTTGAATGGCTGGATGGATGGCTGGATGGAGGGATGGCTGGATGGATGGCTGGCTGGAGTGACGGATGGATGCATGGCTGGATGGATGGCTGTATTGAGGGATGGCTGGATGGAAGGCTGACTGGATGGATGGATGGCTGAATGGATGGATGGATGGACGGATGGATGGAGGGATGGCTGGATGGATGGCTGGCTGGAGGGATGGATGGATGGATGGATGGCTGGATGGATGGCTGGATGGAGGAATGGCTTGATGGATGGCAGGCTGGAGGGATGGATGGATGGCTGGATGGATTGCTTGATGGATGGATGGCTGGATGGACGATAGGCTGGAGGGATGGATGGATGGATGGCTGGATCGATGGCTGGATGGATGAATGGCTGGATGGATGACTGGCTGGCTGGATGGATGGATGGCTGGATGGATGGCTGGCTTGAAGAATGGATGGATTGCTGGATGGATGGCTGGACGGATGGATTGCTGGATGGATAGCTGGCTGGAGGAATGGATGGATGGATGGATGGCTGGATCGATGGCTGGATGAATGGATGGCTGGATGGATGGCTGGCTGGAGGGATGGATGGATGAATGGATGGCTGAATGGTTGGCTGGATGGATGGATGGCTGGATGGATGGCTTGCTGTAGGGATGGATGAATGGATGGATGGCTGGCTGGCTGGCTGGCTGGAGGGATGCATGGATGGATGGATGGCTGGATGGACGGATGGTTTGGATGGATTGCTGGATGAATGGCTGGCTGGAGGGATGGATTGTTGGATGGATGGCTGGATGGATGGCTGGATGGATGGATGGCTGGATGGATGGCTGGCTGGATGGATGGATGGATGGATGGATGGCTGGATGGAGTGATGGCTGGATGGTTGGCTGGCTGGCTGGATGGATGGATGGATGGATGGATGGCTGGAAGGATGGCTGGATGGAGGGATTGCTGGATGGATGGCTGGCTGGAGGGATGGATGGATGGCTGGATGGATGGCTGGATGGATGGATGGCTTAATGGCTGTATGGCTGGCTGGAGGGATGGATGGATGGATGGATGGCTGGATGAATAGCTGAATGGATGGATGGCTGGATGTATGGCTGGCTGGAGAGATGGATGGATGGATGGATGGATGGCTGGATAGATGACTGGATGGAGGAATGGCTGGATGGATGGCTGGCTAGAGGGATGGATGGATGGCTGGTTGGCTGGATGGATGGATGGAAGGCTGGATGGATGCATGGATGGACGGATGGATGGAGGGATGGATGGATGGATGGATGGCTGGATGGATGGCTGGATGGATGGATGGCTGGATGGATGGATGGCTGGATGGATGGCTGGCTGGAGGGATGGATGGATGGATGGATGCATGGATGAATGGCTGGCTGGATGGATGGATGGATGGCTGGATGGCTGGCTGGACGGATGGCTGGATGGATGGATCCATCCATCCCTCCAGCCAGCCATCCATCCAGCCATCCCTCCATCCAGCCATCCTTCCAGCCATCCATCCATCCAGCCAGCCAGCCAACCATCCAGCCATCACTCCATCCAGCCATCCATCCATCCAGCCAGCCAGCCATCCATCCAGCCATCCATCCATCCAGCCATCCATCCAGCCATCCATCCATCCCTCCAGCCAGCCACCCATCCAGCCATTCCTCCATCCAGCCATCCATCCAGCCAATAATCCATCCATCCATCCCTCCAGCCAGCCATCCATCCAGCCATCCCTCCATCCAGCCATCCATCCAGCCATCCATCCATCCCTCCAGCCAGCCAACCATCCAGCCATCCCTCCATCCAGCCATCCATCCAGCCATCCATCCATCCATCCATCCATCCCTCCAGCCAGCCATCCATCGAGCCATCCATCCATCCAGCCAGCCATCCAGACAACCATCCATCAATCCATCCCTCCGGCCAGCCATGCGTCCAGCCATCCTTCCATCCAGCCGCCCATCCGGCCATCCATCCATGACTCCATTCCTCCAGCCAGCCATCCATCCAGCCATCCATCGATCTAGCCATCCATTCAGCCAGCCATCCATCCATCCCTCCAGCCAGCCATCCATCCAGCCTTCCATCCATCCAGCCATCCGTCCAGCCATTCATTCCTCCAGCCAGCAATCCATCCAGCCATCCATCCAGCCATCCATCCAGCTATCCATCCATCCATCCATCCCTCCAGCCAGCCATCCATCCAGCCATCAATCCATCCATCCATCCATCCAGCCAGCCATCCATCCAGCCATCCATCCATCCAGACATCCATCCAGCCATCCATCCAACCATCTATCCCTTCAGCCAGCCATCCATCCGGACATCCATCCATCCAGCCATCCATTCAGCCACCCATCCATCCATCCATCTCTCCAGCCAGCCAGCCATCCAGCCATCCATCTATCCAGCCATCCATCCAGCCATCCATCCATCCATCCCTCCAGCCAGCAATCCATCCATCCATCCCTCCAGCCAGCCATCCATCCAGCCATCCATCCATCCCGCCATCCATCCAGCCATCCATCCATCCGTCCATCCATCCATCCAGCCATCCATCCAGCCAGCCATCCAGCCATCCATCCATCCAGCCAGCCATTCATCCATGCATCCATCCATCCATCCCTCCAGCCAGCCATCCATCAAGCCATCCATCCATCCAGCCATCCATCCATCCAGCCATCCATCCAGCCATCCATCCATACATACATCCCTCCATCCATCCGTCCATCCATCCATCCATCCAGCCTTCCATCCATCCATCCAGACAATTAGCCATCCATCCATCCAGCCAGCCATCTAGACATCCAGCTATCCATCCAGCCGTACATCCAGCCTTCCATCCATCCTTCCATACCGCCAGCCAGCCATCCATCCAGCCATCCATCCAACCATCCATCCATCGAACCATCCACCCATCCATCACTCCAGCCATCCATCCATCCAGCCATCCATCCATCCAGCCATCCATCCAGCCATCCATCCAACCATCCATCCATCCCTCCAGCCAGCCATCCATCCAGCCATCCATCCATCCATCCCTCCAGCCAATCGCCCATCCAACCATCCATCCATCCAGCCATCCATCCAGCCATCCATCCAGCCATCCATCCCTCCAGCAATCCATCCATCCAGCCATTCCTTCATCCAGCCATCCATCCAGCCATCCATCCATCCATCCATCCCTCCAGCCAGCCATCCATCCAGCCATCCCTCCATCCATCCGTCCATCCATCCATCCATCAAGCCATCCATCCATCCGGCCAGCCTTCCATCCAGCCATCCCTCCATATAGCCATCCATCCAGCCATCCATCCATCCGTCACTCCATCCAGCCTTCCATCCAGCCATCCCTCCATCCAGCCATCCATCCAGCCATCCATCCATCCATCCATCCATCCATCCAGCCATCCATCCAGCAATCCATCCATCCAGCCTTCCAGCCATCCAGCCATCCATCCATCCGGCCATCCATCCATCCAGCTATCCATCCATCCATCCATCCAGCCATCCATCCAGCCATCCATCCATCCAGCCATCCATCCAGCCATCCATCCAACCATCCATCCCTCCAGCCAGCCAATCATCCAGCCATCCATCCATCCAGCCATCCATCCAGCCATCCATCCATCCATCCATCCCTCCAGCAAGCCATTCATCCAGCCATCCATCCATACAGCCATCCATCCAGCCATCCATCCATTCATCCCTCCAGCCAGCCATCAATCCAGCCATCCGTCCATCCAGCCACCCATCCAGCCATCCATGCATTCATCCATCTCTCCATCCAGCCATCCATCCAGCCATTCATCCATCCATCCATACCTCCAGCCGGCCAGCCATCCATTCATCCATCCATCCAGCCATCCATCCAGCCATCCATCCATCAATCCATCCGCCCAGCCAGCCACCCATCCAGCCAACCAGACATCCCGCCATACATCCAGCCATCTATCCATTCATCCATCCCTCCAGCGAACCATCCATCCACCCATCCATCCATCCAGCCATCCATTTAGCCATCCATCCATCCATCCATCATATCAGCCAGACATCCATTCGGCCATCCATCCATCCAGACATCCATTCATCCATCCCTCCAGCCAGCCATCCATCCAGCCATCCGTCCAGCCATTCATTAATCCATCCATTCCTCCAGCAAACAATCCATCCAGCCATCCATCCAGCCATCCATCCAGCCATCCATCCATTCAACCCTCCAGCCAGCCATCCATCCAGCCATCCAGCCATCCATCCAGCCATCCATCCATCCATCCATCCCTCCAGCCAGCCAGCCATCCATCCAGCCATCCATCCATCCAGCCATCCATCCAGCCATCCATCCATCCATCCCTCCAGCCAGCCATCCATCGAGCCATCCATCCATCCAGCCAGCCATCCAGCGATCCATCCATCAATCCATCCCGCCTGCCAGCCACGCATCCAGCCATCCTTCCATCCAGCCGTCCATCCGGCCATCCATCCATGACTCCATTCCTCCAGCCAGCCATCCATCCAACCATCCTTCGATCTAGCCATCCATTCAGCCATCCATCCATCCATCGCTCCAGCCAGCCATCCATCCAGCCTTCCATCCATCCAGCCATCCGTCCAGCCATTCATTAATCCATCCATTCCTCCAGCAAACAATCCATCCAGCCATCCATCCAGCCATCCATCCAGCCATCCATCCATCCATCCCTCCATCCAGCCATCCATCCAGCCATCCATCCATCCAGCCATCCATCCAGCCATCCATCCATCCATCCATCCCTCCAGCCAGCCATCCATCCAGCCATCCATCCATCCAGACATCCATCCAGCCATCCATCCATCCATCCATCCCTCCAGCCAGCCAACCATCCGGACATCCATCCATCCAGCCATCCACCCAGCCACCCATCCATCCATCCATCTCTCAAGCCAGCCAGCCATCCAGCCATCCATCTATCCAGCCATCCATCCAGCCATCCATCCAGCCATCCCTCCAGCCAGCCATCCATCCATCTATCCCTCCAGCCAGCCATCCATCCAGCCATCCATCCATCCAGCCATCCATCCAGCCATCCATCCAGCCATCCATCCATCCATCCAGCCATCCATCCAGCCATCCATCCATCCATCCGTCCATCCGTCCATCCAGCCATCCATCCAGCCATCCATCCAGCCATCCATCCATCCTTCAATCCCTCCAGCCAGCCATCCATCCATCCAGCCATCCATCCAACCAGCCATCCATCGAACCATCCACCCCATCCATCACTCCAGCCATCCATCCATCCAGCCATCCATCCATCCAGCCATCCATCCAGCCATCCATCCATCCATCAATCCATCCCTCCAGCCAGCCATCGCTCCAGCCATCCATCCATCCATCCCTCCAGCCAATCGCCCATCCAGCCGTCCATCCATCCAGCCATCCAGCCAGCCATCCATCCAGCCATCCATCCCTCCAGCAGTCCATCCATCCAACCATTCCTCCATCCAGCCATCCATCCAGCCATCCATCCATCCATCCATCCCTCCAGCCAGCCATCCATCCAGCCATCCCTCCATCCATCCGTCCATCCATCCATCCATCCAGCCATTTATCCATCCAGCCATCCTTCCATCCAGCCATCCATCCAGCCATCCATCCATCCGTCACTCCAGCCAGTCATCCCTCCATCCAGCCATCCATCCAGCCATCCATCCATCACTCCAGCCAGCCACCCATCCAGCCATCCCTCCATCCAGACATCCATCCAGCCAATAATCCATCCATCCATCCCTCCAGCCAGCCATCCATCCAGCCATCCCTCCATCCAGCCATCCATCCAGCCATCCATCGATCCCTCCAGCCAGCCAACCATCCAGCCATCCCTCCATCCAGCCATCCATCCAGCTATCCATCCATCCATCCATCCATCCATCCTTCCAGCCAGCCATCCATCGAGCCATCCATCCATCCAGCCAGCCATCCAGACAACCATCCATCAATCCATCCCTCCAGCCAGCCATGCGTCCACCCATCCTTCCATCCAGCCGTCCATCCGGCCATCCATCCATGACTCCATTCCTCCAGCCAGCCATCCATCCAGCCATCCATCGATCTAGCCATCCATTCAGCCAGCCATCCATCCATCCCTCCAGCCAGCCATCCATCCAGCCTTCCATCCTTCCAGCCATCCGTCCAGCCATTCATTAATCCATCCATTCCTCCAGCCAGCAATCCATCCAGCCATCCATCCAGCCATCCATCCAGCTATCCATCCATCCATCCATCCATCCCTCCAGCCAGCCATCCATCCAGCCATCCATCCATCCATCCATCCCTCCAGCCAGCCATCCATCCAGCCATCCCTCCAGCCAGCCATGCATCCAGCCATCCTTCAATCCAGCCGTCCATCCGGCCATACATCCATGACTCCAGCCATTCATTAATCCATCCATTCCTCCAGCCAGCAATCCATCCAGCCATCCATCCAGCCATCCATCCAGCTATCCATCCATCCATCCATCCCTCCAGCCAGCCATCCATCCAGCCATCCATCCATCCATCCATCCCTCCAGCAAGCCATCCATCCAGCCATCCATCGATCTAGCCATCCATTCAGCCAGCCATCCATCCATCCCTCCAGCCAGCCATCCATCCAGCCTTCCATCCATCCAGCCATCCGTCCAGCCATTCATTAATCCATCCATTCCTCCAGCCAGCAATCCATCCAGCCATCCATCCAGCCATCCATCCATCCATCCATCCCTCCAGCCAGCCATCCATCCAGCCATCCATCCATCCATCCATCCCTCCAGCCAGCCATCCATCCAGCCATCCATCCATCCAGACATCCATCCTGCCATCCATCCAACCATCTATCCCTCCAGCCAGCCATCCATCCGGACATCCATCCATCCAGCCATCCATTCAGCCACCCATCCATCCATCCAGCCATCCATCCATCCGTCACTCCAGCCAGTCATCCCTCCATCCAGCCATCCATCCAGCCATCCATCCATCCCTCCAGCCAGCCACCCATCCAGCCATCCCTCCATCCAGCCATCCATCCAGCCAATAATCCATCCATCCATCCCTCCAGCCAGCCATCCATCCAGCCATCCCTCCATCCAGCCATTCATCCAGCCATCCATCCATTCCTCCAGCCAGCCAACCATCCATCTATCCCTCCATCCATCCATCCCTCCAGCAAGCCATTCATCCAGCCATCCATCCATCCAGCCATCCATCCAGCCATCCATCCATTCATCCATCCCGCCAGCCATCAATCCAGCCATCCGTCCATCAAGCAATCCATCCAGCCATCCATGCATTCATCCATCTCTCCATCCAGCCATCCATCCAGCCATTCATCCATCCATCCATACCTCCAGCCGGCCAGCCATCCATTCATCCATCCATCCAGCCATCCATCCAGCCATCCATCCATCAATCCATCCGCCCAGCCAGCCACCCATCCAGCCAACCAGCCATCCCGCCATCCATCCAGCCATCTATCCATTCATCCATCCCTCCAGCGAACCATCCATCCAGCCATCCATCCATCCAGCCATCCACTTAGCCATCCATCCATCCATCCATCCCATCAGCCAGACATACATTCGGCCATCCATCCATCCAGACATACATTCATCCATCCCTCCAGCCAGCCATCCATCCAGCCATCCATCCATCCAGCCATCCATCCAGCCATCCATCCATCCATCCATCCCTCCTGCCAGCCATCCATCCAGCCATCCATCCATCCAACCATCCATCCAGCCATCCATCCGTCCCTCCAGCCAGCCATCCATCCAGCCAACCATCCATCCAGCCATCGATCCAGCCATCCATCCATCCATCCTTCCCTCCAGCCAGCCATGCATCCAGCCATCCATCCATACAGCCACCCATCCAGCCATCCATCCATCCATTCATCCCTCCAGCCAGTCATCCATCCAGCCATCCCTCCATCCAACCATCCATCCAGTCATCCATCCATCCATCCATCCCTCCAGCCAGCCATCCATCCAGCCATCCATCCATCCAGACATCCATCCAGCCACCCATCCATCCCTCCATCTCTCCAGCCAGCCAGCCATCCAGCCATCCACCTATCCAGCCATCCATCCAGCCATCCATCCATCCTTCCCTCCAGCCAGCCATCCATCCATCCATCCCTCCAGCCAGCCATCCATCCAGCCATCCATCCATCCCGCCATCCATCCAGCCATCCATCCATCCGTCCATCCATCCATCCAGCCATCCATCCAGCCATCCATCCAGCCATCCATCCATCCATTCAGCCAGCCATTCATCCATGCATCCATCCATCCATCCATCCCTCCAGCCAGCAATCCATCCAGCCATCTATCCATCCAGCCATCCATCCATCCAGCCATCCATCCAGCCATCCATCCATCCATCCATCCCTCCATCCATCCGTCCATCCATCCATCCATCCAGCCTTCCATCCATCCATCCAGCCAGCCATCCATCCATCCATCCCTCCAGCCAGCCATCCATCCAGCCATCCATCCATACAGCCACCCATCCAGCCATCCATCCATCCATCCATCCCTCCAGCCAGTCATCCATCCAGCCATCCCTCCATCCAACCATCCATCCAGCCATCCAACCATTCATCCATCTCTCCAGCCAGCCACACATTCAGCCATCCATTCTTCCAGCCATCCATCCAGTCATCCATCCAGCCAGCCATCCCTCCATCCAGCCGTCCATCCAGCCATCCATCCATCCCTCCAGCCAGCCACCCATACAGCCATCCCTCCATCCAGCCATCCATCCAGCCAATAATCCATCCATCCATCCCTCCAGCCAGCCATCCATCCAGCCATCCATCTATCCAGCCATCCAGCCAGCCATCCATCCAGCCATCCCTCCAGCCAGCCATCCATCCATCTATCCCTCCAGCCAGCCATCCATCCATCCATCCATCCATCCAGCCATCCATCCAGCCATCCATCCATCCATCCGTCCATCCAGCCATCCATCCAGCAATCCATCCAGCCATCCATCCATCCTTCAATCCCTCCAGCCAGCCATCCATCCAGCCATCCATTCAACCAGCCATCCATCGAACCATCCACCCATCCATCACTCCAGCCATCCATCCATCCAGCCATCTATCCATCCAGCCATCCATCCAGCCATCCATCCATCCATCCATCCATCCATCCCTCCAGCCAGCCATCCATCCAGCCATCCATCCATCCATCCCTCCAGCCAATCGGCCATCCAGCCGCCCATCCATCCAGCCATCCATCCAGCCATCCATCCAGCCATCCATCCCTCCAGCAATCCATCCATTCTTCCATTCCTCCATCCAGCCATCCATCCAGCCATCCATCCATCCAGCCATCCATCCAGCCAATAATCCATCCATCCATCCCTCCAGCCAGATATCCATCCAGCCATCCCTCCATCCATCCGTCCATCCATCCATCCATACAGCCATCCATCCAGCCATCCATCCATCCGTCACTCCAGCCAGTCAGACCTCCATCCAGCCATCCATCCAGCCATCCATCCAGCCATCCATCCAGCCATCCATCCATCCATCCCTCCATCCAGCCATCCATCCAGCCATCCATCCATCCAGCCATCCATCCAGCCATCCATCCATCCATCCATCCCTCCAGCCAGCCATCCATCCAGCCATCCATCCATCCAGACATCCATCCAGCCATCCATCCATCCATCCATCCCTCCAGCCAGCCAACCATCCGGACATCCATCCATCCAGCCATCCACCCAGCCACCCATCCATCCATCCATCTCTCAAGCCAGCCAGCCATCCAGCCATCCATCTATCCAGCCATCCATCCAGCCATCCATCCAGCCATCCCTCCAGCCAGCCATCCATCCATCTATCCCTCCAGCCAGCCATCCATCCAGCCATCCATCCATCCAGCCATCCATCCAGCCATCCATCCAGCCATCCATCCATCCATCCAGCCATCCATCCAGCCATCCATCCATCCATCCGTCCATCCGTCCATCCAGCCATCCATCCAGCCATCCATCCAGCCATCCATCCATCCTTCAATCCCTCCAGCCAGCCATCCATCCATCCAGCCATCCATCCAACCAGCCATCCATCGAACCATCCACCCCATCCATCACTCCAGCCATCCATCCATCCAGCCATCCATCCATCCAGCCATCCATCCAGCCATCCATCCATCCATCAATCCATCCCTCCAGCCAGCCATCGCTCCAGCCATCCATCCATCCATCCCTCCAGCCAATCGCCCATCCAGCCGTCCATCCATCCAGCCATCCAGCCAGCCATCCATCCAGCCATCCATCCCTCCAGCAGTCCATCCATCCAACCATTCCTCCATCCAGCCATCCATCCAGCCATCCATCCATCCATCCATCCCTCCAGCCAGCCATCCATCCAGCCATCCCTCCATCCATCCGTCCATCCATCCATCCATCCAGCCATTTATCCATCCAGCCATCCTTCCATCCAGCCATCCATCCAGCCATCCATCCATCCGTCACTCCAGCCAGTCATCCCTCCATCCAGCCATCCATCCAGCCATCCATCCATCACTCCAGCCAGCCACCCATCCAGCCATCCCTCCATCCAGACATCCATCCAGCCAATAATCCATCCATCCATCCCTCCAGCCAGCCATCCATCCAGCCATCCCTCCATCCAGCCATCCATCCAGCCATCCATCGATCCCTCCAGCCAGCCAACCATCCAGCCATCCCTCCATCCAGCCATCCATCCAGCTATCCATCCATCCATCCATCCATCCATCCTTCCAGCCAGCCATCCATCGAGCCATCCATCCATCCAGCCAGCCATCCAGACAACCATCCATCAATCCATCCCTCCAGCCAGCCATGCGTCCACCCATCCTTCCATCCAGCCGTCCATCCGGCCATCCATCCATGACTCCATTCCTCCAGCCAGCCATCCATCCAGCCATCCATCGATCTAGCCATCCATTCAGCCAGCCATCCATCCATCCCTCCAGCCAGCCATCCATCCAGCCTTCCATCCTTCCAGCCATCCGTCCAGCCATTCATTAATCCATCCATTCCTCCAGCCAGCAATCCATCCAGCCATCCATCCAGCCATCCATCCAGCTATCCATCCATCCATCCATCCATCCCTCCAGCCAGCCATCCATCCAGCCATCCATCCATCCATCCATCCCTCCAGCCAGCCATCCATCCAGCCATCCCTCCAGCCAGCCATGCATCCAGCCATCCTTCAATCCAGCCGTCCATCCGGCCATACATCCATGACTCCAGCCATTCATTAATCCATCCATTCCTCCAGCCAGCAATCCATCCAGCCATCCATCCAGCCATCCATCCAGCTATCCATCCATCCATCCATCCCTCCAGCCAGCCATCCATCCAGCCATCCATCCATCCATCCATCCCTCCAGCAAGCCATCCATCCAGCCATCCATCGATCTAGCCATCCATTCAGCCAGCCATCCATCCATCCCTCCAGCCAGCCATCCATCCAGCCTTCCATCCATCCAGCCATCCGTCCAGCCATTCATTAATCCATCCATTCCTCCAGCCAGCAATCCATCCAGCCATCCATCCAGCCATCCATCCATCCATCCATCCCTCCAGCCAGCCATCCATCCAGCCATCCATCCATCCATCCATCCCTCCAGCCAGCCATCCATCCAGCCATCCATCCATCCAGACATCCATCCTGCCATCCATCCAACCATCTATCCCTCCAGCCAGCCATCCATCCGGACATCCATCCATCCAGCCATCCATTCAGCCACCCATCCATCCAACCAGCCATCCATCCATCCAGCCAGCCAACCAGACATCCAGCCATCCATCCAGCCGTCCATCCAGCCTTCCATCCATCCTTCCATCCCTCCAGCCAGCCATCCATCCATCCATCCCTCCAGCCAGCCATCCATCCAGCCATCCATCCATACAGCCACCCATCCAGCCATCCATCCATCCATCCATCCCTCCAGCCAGTCATCCATCCAGCCATCCCTCCATCCAACCATCCATCCAGCCATCCAACCATTCATCCATCTCTCCAGCCAGCCACACATTCAGCCATCCATTCTTCCAGCCATCCATCCAGTCATCCATCCAGCCAGCCATCCCTCCATCCAGCCGTCCATCCAGCCATCCATCCATCCCTCCAGCCAGCCACCCATACAGCCATCCCTCCATCCAGCCATCCATCCAGCCAATAATCCATCCATCCATCCCTCCAGCCAGCCATCCATCCAGCCATCCATCTATCCAGCCATCCAGCCAGCCATCCATCCAGCCATCCCTCCAGCCAGCCATCCATCCATCTATCCCTCCAGCCAGCCATCCATCCATCCATCCATCCATCCAGCCATCCATCCAGCCATCCATCCATCCATCCGTCCATCCAGCCATCCATCCAGCCATCCATCCAGCCATCCATCCATCCTTCAATCCCTCCAGCCAGCCATCCATCCAGCCATCCATTCAACCAGCCATCCATCGAACCATCCACCCATCCATCACTCCAGCCATCCATCCATCCAGCCATCCATCCATCCAGCCATCCATCCAGCCATCCATCCATCCATCCATCCCTCCAGCCAGCCATCCATCCAGCCATCCATCCATCCATCCCTCCAGCCAATCGGCCATCCAGCCGCCCATCCATCCAGCCATCCATCCAGCCATCCATCCAGCCATCCATCCCTCCAGCAATCCATCCATCCATCCATTCCTCCATCCAGCCATCCATCCAGCCATCCATCCATCCATCCATCCCTCCAGCCAGATATCCATCCAGCCATCCCTCCATCCATCCGTCCATCCATTCCTCCGTCCAGCCATCCATCCATCCAGCCTTCCATCCAGCCATCCCTCCATACAGCCATCCATCCATCCAGCCATCCATCCATCCGTCACTCCAGCCAGTCATCCCTCCATCCAGCCATCCATCCAGCCATCCATCCATCCATCCAGCCAGCCACCCATCCTCCCATCCCTCCATCCAGCCATCCATCTAGCCAATAATCCATCCATCCATCCCTCCAGCCAGCCATCCATCCAGCCATCCCTCCATCCAGCCATCCATCCAGCCATCCATCCATTCCTCCAGCCAGCCAACCATCCATCCATCCCTCCATCCATCCATCCCTCGAGCAAGCCATTCATCCAGCCATCCATCCATCCAGCCATCCATCCAGCCATCCATCCATTCATCCCTCCCGCCATCCATCCATCCAGCCATCCATCCATCCAGCCATCCATCCAGCCATCCATCCATCCATCCATCCATCCATCCCTCCAGCCAGCCATCCATCCAGCCATCCATCCATCCATCCCTCAAGCCAATCGACCATCCAGCCGCCCATCCATCCAGCCATCCCTCCATCCATCCGTCCATCCATCCATCCATCCAGCCATCCATCCATCCAGCCTTCCATCCAGCCATCCCTCCATACAGCCATCCAGCCATCCATCCATCCGTCACTCCAGCCAGTCATCCCTCCATCCAGCCATCCATCCAGCCATCCATCCATCCCTCCAGCCAGCCACCCATCCTCCCATCCCGCCATCCAGCCATCCATCTAGCCAATAATCCATCCATCCATCCCTCCAGCCAGCCATCCATCCAGCCATCCCTCCATCCAGCCATCCATCCAGCCATCCATCCATTCCTCCAGCCAGCCAACCATCCATCCATCCCTCCATCCATCCATCCCTCGAGCAAGCCATTCATCCAGCCATCCATCCTTCCAGCCATCCATCCAGCCATCCATCCATTCATCCCTCCCGCCAGCCATCAATCCAGCCACCCGTCCATCCAGCCATCCATCCAGCCATCCATGCATTCATCCATCTCTCCATCCAGCCATCCATCCAGCCATTCATCCATCCATCCATACCTCCAGCCGGCCAGCCATCCATTCATCCATCCATCCAGCCATCCATCCAGCCATCCATCCATCAATCCATCCGCCCAGCCAGCCACCCATCCAGCCAACCAGCCATCCCGCCATCCATCCAGCCATCTATCCATTCATCCACCCCTCCAGCGAACCATCCATCCAGCCATCCATCCATCCAGCCATCCAGTTAGCCATCCATCCATCCATCCATCCCATCAGCCAGACATCCATTCGGCCATCCATCCATCCAGACATACATTCATCCATCCCTCCAGCCAGCCATCCATCCAGCCATCCATCCATCCAGCCATCCATCCAGCCATCCATCCTTCCATCCATCCCTCCTGCCAGCCATCCATCCAGCCATCCATCCATCCAACCATCCATCCAGCCATCCATCCGTCCCTCCAGCCAGCCATCCATCCAGCCAACCATCCATCCAGCCATCGATCCAGCCATCCATCCATCCATCCTTCCCTCCAGCCAGCCATCCATCCAGCCATCCATCCATACAGCCACCCATCCAGCCATCCATCCATCCATTCATCCCTCCAGCCAGTCATCCATCCAGCCATCCCTCCATCCAACCATCCATCCAGCCATCCAACCATTCATCCATCTCTCCAGCCAGCCATACATTCAGCCATCCATTCTTCCAGCCATCCATCCAGTCATCCATCCATCCATCCATCCCTCCAGTCAGCCATCCATCCAGCCATCCATCCATCCAGACATCCATCCAGCCACCCCTCCATCCCGCCATCTCTCCAGCCAGCCAGCCCTCCAGCCAGCCAGCCATCCAGCCATCCATCCATCCCGCCATCCATCCAGCCATCCATCCATCCGTCCATCCATCCATCCAGCCATCCATCCATCCATCCATCCAGCCATCCATCCATCCATCCAGCCAGCCATTCATCCATGCATCCATCCATCCATCCATCCCTCCAGCCAGCCATCCATCCAGCCATCCATCCATCCAGCCATCCATCCATCCAGCCATCCATCCAGCCATCCATCCATCCATCCATCCCTCCATCCATCCGTCCATCCATCCATCCATCCAGCCTTCCATCCATCCATCCAGCCAGCCATTCATCCATGCATCCATCCATCCATCCATCCCTCCAGCCAGCCATCCATCCAGCCAGCCATCCATCCAGCCATCCATTCAACCAGCCATCCATCGAACCATCCACCCATCCATCACTCCAGCCATCCATCCATCCAGCCATCCATCCATCCAGCCATCCATCCAGCCATCCATCCATCCATCCACCCATCCATCCATCCCTCCAGCCAGCCATCCATCCAGCCATCCATCCATCCATCCCTCCAGCCAATCGCCCATCCAGCCGTCCATCCATCCAGCCATCCATCCAGCCATCCATCCAGCCATCCATCCCTCCCGCCAGATATCCATCCAGCCATCCCTCCATCCATCCGTCCATCCATCCATCCAGCCAGCCATCCATCCATCCAGCCTTCCATCCAGACATCCCTCCATACAGCCATCCATCCAGCCATCCATCCATCCGTCACTCCAGCCAGTCATCCCTCCATCCAGCCATCCATCCAGCCATCCATCCATCCCTCCAGCCAGCCACCCATCCAGCCATCCCTCCATCCAGCCATCCATCCAGCCAATAATCCATCCATCCATCCCTCCAGCCAGCCATCCATCCAGCCATCCCTCATTCCAGCCATCCATCCAGCCATCCATCCATTCCTCCAGCCAGCCAACCATCCAGCCATCCCTCCATCCAGCCATCCATCCAGCCATCCATCCATCCATCCATCCATCCCTCCAGCCAGCCATCCATCGAGCCATCCATCCATCCAGCCAGCCATCCAGACAACCATCCATCAATCCATCCCTCCAGCCAGCCATGCATCCAGCCATCCTTCCATCCAGCCGTCCATCCGGCCAACCATCCATGACTCCATTCCTCCAGCAAGCCATCCATCCAGCCATCCATCGATCTCGCCATCCATTCAGCCAGCCATCCATCCATCCCTCCAGCCAGCCATCCATCCAGCCTTCCATCCATCCAGCCATCCGTCCAGCCATTCATTAATCCATCCATTCCTCCAGCCAGCAATCCATCCAGCCATCCATCCAGCCATCCATCCAGCCATCCATCCATCCATCCATCCCTCCAGCCAACCATCCATCCAGCCATCCATCCATCCATCCATCCCTCCAGCCAGCCATCCATCCAGCCATCCATCCATCCAGACATCCATCCAGCCATCCATCCAACCATCTATCCCTCCAGCCAGCCATCCATCCGGACATCCATCCATCCAGCCATCCATTCAGCCACCCATCCATCCATCCATCTCTCCAGCCAGCCAGCCATCCAGCCATCCATTTATCCAGCCATCCATCCAGCCATCCATCCATCCATCCCTCCAGCCAGCCATCCATCCATCCATCCCTCCAGCCAGCCATCCATCCAGCCATCCATCCATCCCGCCATCCATCCAACCATCCATCTATCCGTCCATCCATCCATCCAGCCATCCATTCAGCCATCCATCCAGCCATCCATCCATCCATCCAGCCAGCCATTCATCCATGCATCCATCCATCCATCCATCCCTCCAGCCAGCCATCCATCCAGCCATCCATCCATCCAGCCATCCATCCATTCAGCCATCCCTCCAGCCATCCATCCATCCATCCATCCCTCCATCGATCCGTCCATCCATCCATCCATCCAGCCTTCCATCCATCCATCCAGCCAACCAGCCATCCATCCATCCAGCCAGCCATCCAGACATCCAGCCATCCATCCAGCCGTCCATCCAGCCTTCCATCCATCCTTCCATCCCTCTAGCCAGCCATCCATCCATCCAACCATTCGGCCATTCATCCATCCATCCATGCCTCCAGCCAGCCATCCATCCAGCCATCCCTCCATCCAGCCATCCATCCAGCCATCCATCCATCCATCCATCCCTCCAGCCAGCCATCCAGCCAGCCATCCCTCCATCCAGCCGTCCATCCAGCCATCCATCCATCCCTCCAGCCAGCCAACCATCCGGACATCCATCCATCCAGCCATCCACCCAGCCACCCATCCATCCATCCATCTCTCCAGCCAGCCAGCCATCCAGCCATCCATCTATCCAGCCATCCAGCCAGCCATCCATCCATCCATCCCTCCAGCCAGCCATCCATCCATCTATCCCTCCAGCCAGCCATCCATCCATCCATCCATCCATCCAGCCATCCATCCAGCCATCCAACCATCCATCCGTCCATCCAGCCATCCATCCAGCCATCCATCCAGCCATCCATCCATCCTTCAATCCCTCCAGCCAGCCATCCATTCAACCAGCCATCCATCGAACCATCCTCCCATCCATCACTCCAGCCATCCATCCATCCAGCCATCCATCCATCCAGCCATCCATCCAGCCATCCATCCATCCATCCATCCATCCATCCATCCATCCCTCCAGCCAGCCATCCATCCAGCCATCCATCCATCCATCCCTCCAGCCAATCGCCCATCCAGCCGCCCATCCATCCAGCCATCCATCCAGCCATCCATCCAGCCATCCATCACTCCAGCCATCCATCCATCCAGCCATCCATCCATCCAGCCATCCATCCAGCCATCCATCCATCCATCCATCCATCCATCCATCCCTCCAGCCAGCCATCCCTCCAGCCAGCCATCCATCCGGACATCCATCCATCCAGCCATCCATTCAGCCACCCATCCATCCATCCATCTCTCCAGCCAGCCAGCCATCCAGCCATCCATTTATCCAGCCATCCATCCAGCCATCCATCCATCCATCCCTCCAGCCAGCCATCCATCCATCCATCCCTCCAGCCAGCCATCCATCCAGCCATCCATCCATCCCGCCATCCATCCAACCATCCATCCATCCGTCCATCCATCCATCCAGCCATCCATCCAGCCATCCATCCAGCCATCCATCCATCCATCCAGCCAGCCATTCATCCATGCATCCATCCATCCATCCATCCCTCCAGCCAGCCATCCATCCAGCCATCCATCCATCCAGCCATCCATCCATCCAGCCATCCCTCCAGCCATCCATCCATCCATCCATCCCTCCATCCATCCGTCCATCCATCCATCCATCCAGCCTTCCATCCATCCATCCAGCCAACCAGCCATCCATCCATCCAGCCAGCCATCCAGACATCCAGCCATCCATCCAGCCGTCCATCCAGCCTTCCATCCATCCTTCCATCCCTCCAGCCAGCCATCCATCCAGCCATCCATTCGGCCATTCATCCATCCATCCATGCCTCCAGCCAGCCATCCATCCAGCCATCCCTCCATCCAGCCATCCATCCAGCCATCCATCCATTCATCCATCCCTCCAGCCAGCCATCCAGCCAGCCATCCCTCCATCCAGCCGTCCATCCAGCCATCCATCCATCCCTCCAGCCAGCCAACCATCCGGACATCCATCCATCCAGCCATCCACCCAGCCACCCATCCATCCATCCATCTCTCCAGCCAGCCAGCCATCCAGCCATCCATCTATCCAGCCATCCAGCCAGCCATCCATCCATCCCTCCAGCCAGCCATCCATCCATCTATCCCTCCAGCCAGCCATCCATCCATCCATCCATCCATCCAGCCATCCATCCAGCCATCCATCCATCCATCCGTCCATCCAACCATCCATCCAGCCATACATCCAGCCATCCATCCATCCTTCAATCCCTCCAGCCAGCCATCCATCCAGCCATCCATTCAACCAGCCATCCATCGAACCATCCTCCCATCCATCACTCCAGCCATCCATCCATCCAGCCATCCATCCATCCAGCCATCCATCCAGCCATCCATCCATCCATCCATCCATCCATCCATCCCTCCAGCCAGCCATCCATCCAGCCATCCATCCATCCATCACTCCAGCCAATCGCCCATCCAGCCGCCCATCCATCCAGCCATCCATCCAGCCATCCATCCAGCCATCCATCACTCCAGCCATCCATCCATCCAGCCATCCATCCATCCAGCCATCCATCCAGCCATCCATCCATCCATCCATCCATCCATCCATCCCTCCAGCCAGCCATCCATCCAGCCATCCATCCATCCATCCCTCCAGCCAATCGCCCATCCAGCCGCCCATCCATCCATCCCTCCAGCCAGCCAACCATTCGGCCATCCATCCATCCAGCCATCCATTCATCCTTCCCTCCAGCCAGCCATCCATCCAGCCATCCATCCAGCCATCCATCCATCCATCCATCCCTCCTGCCAGCCATCCATCCAGCCATCCATCCATCCAGCCATCCATCAAGCCATCCATCCATCCATCCATCCCTCCAGCCAGCCATCCATCCAGCCAACCATCCATCCAGCCATCTATCCAGCCATCCATCCATCCATCCTTCCCTCCAGCCAGCCATGCATCCAGCCATCCATCCATACAGCCACCCATCCAGCCATCCATCCATCCATTCATCCCTCCAGCCAGTCATCCATCCAGCCATCCCTCCATCCAACCATCCATCCAGTCATCCATCCATCCATCCATCCCTCCAGCCAGCCTTCCATCCAGCCAGCCATCCATCCAGACATCCATCCAGCCACCCCTCCATCCCTCCATCTCTCCAGCCAGCCAGCCATCCAGCCGTCCACCTATCCAGCCATCCATCCAGCCATCCATCCATCCATCCCTCCAGCCAGCCATCCATCCATCCATCCCTCCAGCCAGCCATCCATCCAGCCATCCATCCATCCCGCCATCCATCCAACCATCCATCCATCCGTCCATCCATCCATCCAGCCATCCAACCAGCCATCCATCCAGCCATCCATCCATCCATTCAGCCAGCCATTCATCCATGCATCCATCCATCCATCCATCCCTCCAGCCAGCAATCCATCCAGCCATCTATCCATCCAGCCATCCATCCATCCAGCCATCCATCCAGCCATCCATCCATCCATCCATCCCTCCATCCATCCGTCCATCCATCCATCCATCCAGCCTTCCATCCATCCATCCAGCCAACCAGCCATCCATCCATCCAGCCAGCCATCCAGACATCCAGCCATCCATCCAGCCGTCCATCCAGCCTTCCATCCATCCTTCCATCCCTCCAGCCAGCCATCCATCCATCCATCCATCCCTCCAGCCAGCCATCCATCCAGCCATCCATCCATACAGCCACCCATCCAGCCATCCATCCATCCATCCATCCCTCCAGCCAGTCATCCATCCAGCCATCCCTCCATCCAACCATCCATCCAGCCATCCAACCATTCATCCATCTCTCCAGCCAGCCACACATTCAGCCATCCATTCTTCCAGCCATCCATCCAGTCATCCATCCCGCCAGCCATCCCTCCATCCAGCCGTCCATCCAGCCATCCATCCATCCCTCCAGCCAGCCACCCATACAGCCATCCCTCCATCCAGCCATCCATCCAGCCAATAATCCATCCATCCATCCCTCCAGCCAGCCATCCATCCAGCCATCCATCTATCCAGCCATCCAGCCAGCCATCCATCCAGCCATCCCTCCAGCCAGCCATCCATCCATCTATCCCTCCAGCCAGCCATCCATCCATCCATCCATCCATCCAGCCATCCATCCAGCCATCCATCCATCCATCCGTCCATCCAGCCATCCATCCAGCCATCCATCCAGCCATCCATCCATCCTTCAATCCCTCCAGCCAGCCATCCATCCAGCCATCCATTCAACCAGCCATCCATCGAACCATCCACCCATCCATCACTCCAGCCATCCATCCATCCAGCCATCCATCCAGCCATCCATCCATCCTTCAATCCCTCCAGCCAGCCATCCATCCAGCCATCCATTCAACCAGCCATCCATCGAACCATCCTCCCATCCATCACTTCAGCCATCCATCCATCCAGCCATCCATCCATCCAGCCATCCATCCAGCCATCCATCCATCCATCCATCCATCCATCCATCCCTCCAGCCAGCCATCCATCCAGCCATCCATCCATCCATCACTCCAGCCAATCGCCCATCCAGCCGCCCATCCATCCAGCCATCCATCCAGCCATCCATCCAGCCATCCATCACTCCAGCCATCCATCCATCCAGCCATCCATCCATCCAGCCATCCATCCAGCCATCCATCCATCCATCCATCCATCCATCCATCCCTCCAGCCAGCCATCCATCCAGCCATCCATCCATCCATCCCTCCAGCCAATCGCCCATCCAGCCGCCCATCCATCCATCCCTCCAGCCAGCCAACCATTCGGCCATCCATCCATCCAGCCATCCATTCATCCTTCCCTCCAGCCAGCCATCCATCCAGCCATCCATCCAGCCATCCATCCATCCATCCATCCCTCCTGCCAGCCATCCATCCAGCCATCCATCCATCCAGCCATCCATCAAGCCATCCATCCATCCATCCATCCCTCCAGCCAGCCATCCATCCAGCCAACCATCCATCCAGCCATCTATCCAGCCATCCATCCATCCATCCTTCCCTCCAGCCAGCCATGCATCCAGCCATCCATCCATACAGCCACCCATCCAGCCATCCATCCATCCATTCATCCCTCCAGCCAGTCATCCATCCAGCCATCCCTCCATCCAACCATCCATCCAGTCATCCATCCATCCATCCATCCCTCCAGCCAGCCTTCCATCCAGCCAGCCATCCATCCAGACATCCATCCAGCCACCCCTCCATCCCTCCATCTCTCCAGCCAGCCAGCCAGCCAGCCATCCACCTATCCAGCCATCCATCCAGCCATCCATCCATCCATCCCTCCAGCCAGCCATCCATCCATCCATCCCTCCAGCCAGCCATCCATCCAGCCATCCATCCATCCCGCCATCCATCCAGCCATCCATCCATCCGTCCATCCATCCATCCAGCCATCCAACCAGCCATCCATCCAGCCATCCATCCATCCATTCAGCCAGCCATTCATCCATGCATCCATCCATCCATCCATCCCTCCAGCCAGCAATCCATCCAGCCATCTATCCATCCAGCCATCCATCCATCCAGCCATCCATCCAGCCATCCATCCATCCATCCATCCCTCCATCCATCCGTCCATCCATCCATCCATCCAGCCTTCCATCCATCCATCCAGCCAACCAGCCATCCATCCATCCAGCCAGCCAACCAGACATCCAGCCATCCATCCAGCCGTCCATCCAGCCTTCCATCCATCCTTCCATCCCTCCAGCCAGCCATCTATCCATCCATCCATCCCTCCAGCCAGCCATCCATCCAGCCATCCATCCATACAGCCACCCATCCAGCCATCCATCCATCCATCCATCCCTCCAGCCAGTCATCCATCCAGCCATCCCTCCATCCAACCATCCATCCAGCCATCCAACCATTCATCCATCTCTCCAGCCAGCCACACATTCAGCCATCCATTCTTCCAGCCATCCATCCAGTCATCCATCCCGCCAGCCATCCCTCCATCCAGCCGTCCATCCAGCCATCCATCCATCCCTCCAGCCAGCCACCCATACAGCCATCCCTCCATCCAGCCATCCATCCAGCCAATAATCCATCCATCCATCCCTCCAGCCAGCCATCCATCCAGCCATCCATCTATCCAGCCATCCAGCCAGCCATCCATCCAGCCATCCCTCCAGCCAGCCATCCATCCATCTATCCCTCCAGCCAGCCATCCATCCATCCATCCATCCATCCAGCCATCCATCCAGCCATCCATCCATCCATCCGTCCATCCAGCCATCCATCCAGCCATCCATCCAGCCATCCATCCATCCTTCAATCCCTCCAGCCAGCCATCCATCCAGCCATCCATTCAACCAGCCATCCATCGAACCATCCACCCATCCATCACTCCAGCCATCCATCCATCCAGCCATCCATCCAGCCATCCATCCATCCTTCATTCCCTCCAGCCAGCCATCCATCCAGCCATCCATTCAACCAGCCATCCATCGAACCATCCTCCCATCCATCACTCCAGCCATCCATCCATCCAGCCATCCATCCATCCAGCCATCCATCCAGCCATCCATCCATCCATCCATCCATCCATCCATCCCTCCAGCCAGCCATCCATCCAGCCATCCATCCATCCATCACTCCAGCCAATCGCCCATCCAGCCGCCCATCCATCCAGCCATCCATCCAGCCATCCATCCAGCCATCCATCACTCCAGCCATCCATCCATCCAGCCATCCATCCATCCAGCCATCCATCCAGCCATCCATCCATCCATCCATCCATCCATCCATCCCTCCAGCCAGCCATCCATCCAGCCATCCATCCATCCATCCCTCCAGCCAATCGCCCATCCAGCCGCCCATCCATCCATCCCTCCAGCCAGCCAACCATTCGGCCATCCATCCATCCAGCCATCCATTCATCCTTCCCTCCAGCCAGCCATCCATCCAGCCATCCATCCAGCCATCCATCCATCCATCCATCCCTCCTGCCAGCCATCCATCCAGCCATCCATCCATCCAGCCATCCATCAAGCCATCCATCCATCCATCCATCCCTCCAGCCAGCCATCCATCCAGCCAACCATCCATCCAGCCATCGATCCAGCCATCCATCCATCCATCCTTCCCTCCAGCCAGCCATGCATCCAGCCATCCATCCATACAGCCACCCATCCAGCCATCCATCCATCCATTCATCCCTCCAGCCAGTCATCCATCCAGCCATCCCTCCATCCAACCATCCATCCAGTCATCCATCCATCCATCCATCCCTCCAGCCAGCCATCCAACCAGCCAGCCATCCATCCAGACATCCATCCAGCCACCCCTCCATCCCTCCATCTCTCCAGCCAGCCAGCCATCCACCTATCCAGCCATCCATCCAGCCATCCATCCATCCATCCCTCCAGCCAGCCATCCATCCATCCATCCCTCCAGCCAGCCATCCATCCAGCCATCCATCCATCCCGCCATCCATCCAGCCATCCATCCATCCGTCCATCCATCCATCCAGCCATCCAACCAGCCATCCATCCAGCCATCCAGCCATCCATTCAGCCAGCCATTCATCCATGCATCCATCCATCCATCCATCCCTCCAGCCAGCAATCCATCCAGCCATCTATCCATCCAGCCATCCATCCATCCAGCCATCCATCCAGCCATCCATCCATCCATCCATCCCTCCATCCATCCGTCCATCCATCCATCCATCCAGCCTTCCATCCATCCATCCAGCCAACCAGCCATCCATCCATCCAGCCAGCCAACCAGACATCCAGCCATCCATCCAGCCGTCCATCCAGCCTTCCATCCATCCTTCCATCCCTCCAGCCAGCCATCCATCCATCCATCCATCCCTCCAGCCAGCCATCCATCCAGCCATCCATCCATACAGCCACCCATCCAGCCATCCATCCATCCATCCATCCCTCCAGCCAGTCATCCATCCAGCCATCCCTCCATCCAACCATCCATCCAGCCATCCAACCATTCATCCATCTCTCCAGCCAGCCACACATTCAGCCATCCATTCTTCCAGCCATCCATCCAGTCATCCATCCCGCCAGCCATCCCTCCATCCAGCCGTCCATCCAGCCATCCATCCATCCCTCCAGCCAGCCACCCATACAGCCATCCCTCCATCCAGCCATCCATCCAGCCAATAATCCATCCATCCATCCCTCCAGCCAGCCATCCATCCAGCCATCCATCTATCCAGCCATCCAGCCAGCCATCCATCCAGCCATCCCTCCAGCCAGCCATCCATCCATCTATCCCTCCAGCCAGCCATCCATCCATCCATCCATCCATCCAGCCATCCATCCAGCCATCCATCCATCCATCCGTCCATCCAGCCATCCATCCAGCCATCCATCCAGCCATCCATCCATCCTTCAATCCCTCCAGCCAGCCATCCATCCAGCCATCCATTCAACCAGCCATCCATCGAACCATCCACCCATCCATCACTCCAGCCATCCATCCATCCAGCCATCCATCCAGCCATCCATCCATCCTTCAATCCCTCCAGCCAGCCATCCATCCAGCCATCCATTCAACCAGCCATCCATCGAACCATCCTCCCATCCATCACTCCAGCCATCCATCCATCCAGCCATCCATCCATCCAGCCATCCATCCAGCCATCCATCCATCCATCCATCCATCCATCCATCCCTCCAGCCAGCCATCCATCCAGCCATCCATCCATCCATCACTCCAGCCAATCGCCCATCCAGCCGCCCATCCATCCAGCCATCCATCCAGCCATCCATCCAGCCATCCATCACTCCAGCCATCCATCCATCCAGCCATCCATCCATCCAGCCATCCATCCAGCCATCCATCCATCCATCCATCCATCCATCCATCCCTCCAGCCAGCCATCCATCCAGCCATCCATCCATCCATCCCTCCAGCCATCCCCCATCCAGCCGCCCATCCATCCATCCCTCCAGCCAGCCAACCATTCGGCCATCCATCCATCCAGCCATCCATTCATCCTTCCCTCCAGCCAGCCATCCATCCAGCCATCCATCCAGCCATCCATCCATCCATCCATCCCTCCTGCCAGCCATCCATCCAGCCATCCATCCATCCAGCCATCCATCAAGCCATCCATCCATCCATCCATCCCTCCAGCCAGCCATCCATCCAGCCAACCATCCATCCAGCCATCGATCCAGCCATCCATCCATCCATCCTTCCCTCCAGCCAGCCATGCATCCAGCCATCCATCCATACAGCCACCCATCCAGCCATCCATCCATCCATTCATCCCTCCAGCCAGTCATCCATCCAGCCATCCCTCCATCCAACCATCCATCCAGTCATCCATCCATCCATCCATCCCTCCAGCCAGCCATCCAACCAGCCAGCCATCCATCCAGACATCCATCCAGCCACCCCTCCATCCCTCCATCTCTCCAGCCAGCCAGCCATCCAGCCATCCACCTATCCAGCCATGCATCCAGCCATCCATCCATCCATCCCTCCAGCCAGCCATCCATCCATCCATCCCTCCAGCCAGCCATCCATCCAGCCATCCATCCATCCCGCCATCCATCCAGCCATCCATCCATCCGTCCATCCATCCATCCAGCCATCCATCCAGCCATCCATCCAGCCATCCATCCATCCATTCAGCCAGCCATTCATCCATGCATCCATCCATCCATCCATCCGTCCAGCCAGCAATCCATCCAGCCATCTATCCATCCAGCCATCCATCCATCCAGCCATCCATCCAGCCATCCATCCATCCATCCATCCCTCCATCCATCCGTCCATCCATCCATCCATCCAGCCTTCCATCCATCCATCCAGCCAACCAGCCATCCATCCATCCAGCCAGCCAACCAGACATCCAGCCATCCATCCAGCCGTCCATCCAGCCTTCCATCCATCCTTCCATCCCTCCAGCCAGCCATCCATCCATCCATCCATCCCTCCAGCCAGCCATCCATCCAGCCATCCATCCATACAGCCACCCATCCAGCCATCCATCCATCCATCCATCCCTCCAGCCAGTCATCCATCCAGCCATCCCTCCATCCAACCATCCATCCAGCCATCCAACCATTCATCCATCTCTCCAGCCAGCCACACATTCAGCCATCCATTCTTCCAGCCATCCATCCAGTCATCCATCCCGCCAGCCATCCCTCCATCCAGCCGTCCATCCAGCCATCCATCCATCCCTCCAGCCAGCCACCCATACAGCCATCCCTCCATCCAGCCATCCATCCAGACAATAATCCATCCATCCATCCCTCCAGCCAGCCATCCATCCAGCCATCCATCTATCCAGCCATCCAGCCAGCCATCCATCCAGCCATCCCTCCAGCCAGCCATCCATCCATCTATCCCTCCAGCCAGCCATCCATCCATCCATCCATCCATCCAGCCATCCATCCATCCATCCGTCCATCCAGCCATCCATCCAGCCATCCATCCAGCCATCCATCCATCCTTCAATCCCTCCAGCCAGCCATCCATCCAGCCATCCATTCAACCAGCCATCCATCGAACCATCCACCCATCCATCACTCCAGCCATCCATCCATCCAGCCATCCATCCATCCAGCCATCCATCCAGCCATCCATCCATCCATCCATCCCTCCAGCCAGCCATCCATCCAGCCATCCATCCATCCATCCCTCCAGCCAATCGGCCATCCAGCCGCCCATCCATCCAGCCATCCATCCAGCCATCCATCCAGCCATCCATCCCTTCAGCAATCCATCCATCCATCCATTCCTCCATCCAGCCATCCATCCAGCCATCCATCCATCCATCCATCCCTCCAGCCAGATATCCATCCAGCCATCCCTCCATCCAGCCTTCCATCCAGCCATCCCTCCATACAGCCATCCATCCAGCCATCCATCCATCCGTCACTCCATCCAGCCATCCATCCATCCATCCATCCGTCCATCCATCCATCCATCCAGCCATCCATCCATCCAGCCTTCCATCCAGCCATCCCTCCATACAGCCATCCTTCCAGCCATCCATCCATCCGTCACTCCAGCCAGTCATCCCTCCATCCAGCCATCCATCCAGCCATCCATCCATCCCTCCAGCCAGCCACCCATCCAGCCATCCCTGCATCCAGCCATCCATCCAGCCAATAATCCATCCATCCATCCCTCCAGCCAGCCATCCATCCAGCCATCCCTCCATCCAGCCATCCATCCAGCCATCCATCCATTCCTCCAGCCAGCCAACCATCCATCCATCCCTCCATCCATCCATCCCTCGAGCAAGCCATTCATCCAGCCATCCATCCATCCAGCCATCCATCCAGCCATCCATCCATTCATCCCTCCCGCCAGCCATCAATCCAGCCACCCGTCCATCCAGCCATCCATCCAGCCATCCATGCATTCATCCATCTCTCCATCCAGCCATCCATCCAGCCATTCATCCATCCATCCATACCTCCAGCCGGCCAGCCATCCATTCATCCATCCATCCAGCCACCCATCCAGCCATCCATCCATCAATCCATCCGCCCAGCCAGCCACCCATCCAGCCAACCAGCCATCCCGCCATCCATCCAGCCATCTATCCATTCATCCATCCCTCCAGCGAACCATCCATCCAGCCATCCATCCATCCAGCCATCCAGTTAGCCATCCATCCATCCATCCATCCCATCAGCCAGACATCCAAACGGCTATCCATCCATCCAGACATACATTCATCCATCCCTCCAGCCAGCCATCCATCCAGCCATCCATCCATCCAGCCATCCATCCAGCCATCCATCCATCCATCCATCCCTCCTGCCAGCCATCCATCCAGCCATCCATCCATCCAACCATCCATCCAGCCATCCATCCGTCCCTCCAGCCAGCCATCCATCCAGCCAACCATCCATCCAGCCATCGATCCAGCCATCCATCCTTCCCTCCAGCCAGCCATCCATCTAGCCATCCATCCATACAGCCACCCATCCAGCCATCCATCCATCCATTCATCCCTCCAGCCAGTCATCCATCCAGCCATCCCTCCATCCAACCATCCATCCAGCCATCCAACCATTCATCCATCTCTCCAGCCAGCCATACATTCAGCCATCCATTCTTCCAGCCATCCATCCAGTCATCCATCCATCCATCCATCCCTCCAGCCAGCCATCCATCCAGCCATCCATCCATCCAGACATCCATCCAGCCACCCCTCCATCCCTCCATCTCTCCAGCCAGCCAGCCCTCCAGCCAGCCATCCATCCAGCCATCCATCCATCCCGCCATCCATCCAGCCATCCATCCATCCGTCCATCCATCCATCCAGCCATCCATCCAGCCATCCATCCAGCCATCCATCCATCCATCCAGCCAGCCATTCATCCATGCATCCATCCATCCATCCATCCCTCCAGCCAGCCATCCATCCAGCCATCCATCCATCCAGCCATCCATCCATCCAGCCATCCATCCAGCTATCCATCCATCCATCCATCCCTCCATCCATCCGTCCATCCATCCGTACATCCAGCCTTCCATCCATCCATCCAGCCAGCCATTCATCCATGCATCCATCCATCCATCCATCCCTCCAGCCAGCCATCCATCCAGCCAGCCAGCCATCCAGCCGTCCATTCAACCAGCCATCCATCGAACCATCCACCCATCCATCACTCCAGCCATCCATCCATCCAGCCATCCATCCATCCAGCCATCCATCCAGCCATCCATCCATCCATCCATCCATCCATCCATCCCTCCAGCCAGCCATCCATCCAGCCATCCATCCATCCATCCCTCCAGCCAATCGTCCATCCAGCCGTCCATCCATCCAGCCATCCATCCAGCCATCCATCCAGCCATCCATCCCTCCAGCCAGATATCCATCCAGCCATCCCTCCATCCATCCGTCCATCCATCCATCCATCCAGCCATCCATCCATCCAGCCTTCCATCCAGCCATCCCTCCATACAGCCATCCATCCAGCCATCCATCCATCCGTCACTCCAGCCAGTCATCCCTCCATCCAGCCATCCATCCAGCCATCCATCCATCCCTCCAGCCAGCCACCCATCCAGCCATCCCTCCATCCAGCCATCCATCCAGCCAATAATCCATCCATCCATCCCTCCAGCCAGCCATCCATCCAGCCATCCCTCCATCCAGCCATCCATCCAGCCATCCATCCATTCCTCCAGCCAGCCAAGCATCCAGCCATCCCTCCATCCAGCCATCCATCCAGCCATCCATTCATCCATCCATCCATCCCTCCAGCCAGCCATCCATCGAGCCATCCATCCATCCAGCCAGCCATCCAGACAACCATCCATCAATCCATCCCTCCAGCCAGCCATGCATCCAGCCATCCTTCCATCCAGCCGTCCATCCGGCCATCCATCCATGACTCCATTCCTCCAGCAAGCCATCCATCCAGCCATCCATCGATCTAGCCATCCATTCAGCCAGCCATCCATCCATCCCTCCAGCCAGCCATCCATCCAGTCTTCCATCCATCCAGCCATCCGTCCAGCCATTCATTAATCCATCCATTCCTCCAGCCAGCAATCCATCCAGCCATCCATCCAGCCATCCATCCAGCCATCCATCCATCCATCCATCCCTCCAGCCAGCCATCCATCCAGCCATCCGTCCATCCATCCATCCCTCCAGCCAGCCATCCATCCAGCCATCCATCCATCCAGACATCCATCCAGCCATCCATCCAACCATCTATCCCTCCAGCCAGCCATCCATCCGGACATCCATCCATCCAGCCATCCATTCAGCCACCCATCCATCCATCCATCTCTCCAGCCAGCCAGCCATCCAGCCATCCATTTATCCAGCCACCCATCCAGCCATCCATCCATCCATCCCTCCAGCCAGCCATCCATCCATCCATCCCTCCAGCCAGCCATCCATCCAGCCATCCATCCATCCCGCCATCCATCCAACCATCCATCCATCCGTCCATCCATCCATCCAGCCATCCATCCAGCCATCCATCCAGCCATCCATCCATCCATCCAGCCAGCCATTCATCCATGCATCCATCCATCCATCCATCCCTCCAGCAGCCATCCATCCAGCCATCCATCTATCCAGCCATCCATCCATCCAGCCATCCCTCAAGCCATCCATCCATCCATCCATCCCTCCATCCATCCGTCCATCCATCCATCCATCCAGCCTTCCATCCATCCATCCAGCCAACCAGCCATCCATCCATCCAGCCAGCCATCCAGACATCCAGCCATCCATCCAGCCGTCCATCCAGCCTTCCATCCATCCTTCCATCCCTCCAGCCAGCCATCCATCCAGCCATCCATTCGGCCATTCATCCATCCATCCATCCCTCCAGCCAGCCAACCATCCAGCCATCCCTCCATCCAGCCATCCATCCAGCCATCCATCCATCCATCCATCCCTCCAGCCAGCCATCCAGCCAGCCATCCCTCCATCCAGCCGTCCATCCAGCCATCCATCCATCCCTCCAGCCAGCCAACCATCCGGACATCCATCCATCCAGCCATCCACCCAGCCACCCATCCATCCATCCATCTCTCCAGCCAGCCAGCCATCCAGCCATCCATCTATCCAGCCATCCAGCCAGCCATCCATCCATCCATCCCTCCAGCCAGCCATCCATCCATCTATCCCTCCAGCCAGCCATCCATCCATCCATCCATCCATCCAGCCATCCATCCAGCCATCCATCCATCCATCCGTCCATCCAGCCATCCATCCAGCCATCCATCCAGCCATCCATCCATCCTTCAATCCCTCCAGCCAGCCATCCATCCAGCCATCCATTCAACCAGCCATCCATCGAACCATCCTCCCATCCATCACTCCAGCCATCCATCCATCCAGCCATCCATCCGTCCAGCCATCCATCCAGCCATCCATCCATCCATCCATCCATCCCTCCAGCCAGCCATCCATCCATCCATCCATCCATCCATCCCTCCAGCCAATCGCCCATCCAGCCGCCCATCCATCCAGCCATCCATCCAGCCATCCATCCAGCCATCCATCCCTCCAGCAATCCATCCATCCAACCATTCCTCAATCCAGCCATCCATCCAGCCATCCATCCATCCATCCATCCCTCCAGCCAGATATCCATCCAGCCATCCCTCCATCCATCCGTCCATCCATCCATCCATCCAGCCATCCATCCATCCAGCCTTCCATCCAGCCATCCCTCCATACAGCCATCCATCCAGCCATCCATCCATCCGTCACTCCAGCCAGTCATCCCTCCATCCTGCCATCCATCCAGCCATCCATCCATCCCTCCAGCCAGCCACCCATCCAGCCATCCCTCCATCCAGCCATCCATCCAGCCAATAATCCATCCATCCCTCCAGCCAGCCATCCATCCAGCCATCCCTCCATCCAGCCATCCATCCAGCCATCCATCCATTCCTCCAGCCAGCCAACCATCCATCTATCCCTCCATCCATCCATCCCTCCAGCAAGCCATTCATCCAGCCATCCATCCATCCAGCCATCCATCCAGCCATCCATCCATTCATCCATCCCGCCAGCCATCAATCCAGCCATCCGTCCATCAAGCCATCCATCCAGCCATCCATGCATTCATCCATCTCTCCATCCAGCCATCCATCCAGCCATTCATCCATCCATCCATACCTCCAGCCGGCCAGCCATCCATTCATCCATCCATCCAGCCATCCATCCAGCCATCCATCCATCAATCCATCCGCCCAGCCAGCCACCCATCCAGGCAACCAGTCATCCCGCCATCCATCCAGCCATCTATCCATTCATCCATCCCTCCAGCGAACCATCCATCCAGCCATCCATCCATCCAGCCATCCATTTAGCCATCCATCCATCCATCCATCCCATCAGCCAGACATACATTCGGCCATCCATCCATCCAGACATACATTCATCCATCCCTCCAGCCAGCCATCCATCCAGCCATCCATCCATCCAGCCATCCATCCAGCCATCCATCCATCCATCCATCCCTCCTGCCAGCCATCCATCCAGCCATCCATCCATCCAACCATCCAACCAGCCATCCATCCGTCCCTCCAGCCAGCCATCCATTCAGCCAACCATCCATCCAGCCATCGATCCAGCCATCCATCCATTCATCCTTCCCTCCAGCCAGCCATGCATCCAGCCATCCATCCATACAGCCACCCATCCAGCCATCCATCCATCCATTCATCCCTCCAGCCAGTCGTCCTTCCAGCCATCCCTCCATCCAACCATCCATCCAGTCATCCAACCATTCATCCATCTCTCCAGCCAGCCATACATTCAGCCATCCATTCTTCCAGCCATCCATCCAGTCATCCATCCATCCATCCATCCCTCCAGCCAGCCATCCATCCAGCCATCCATCCATCCAGAAATCCATCCAGCCACCCCTCCATCCCTCCATCTCTCCAGCCAGCCAGCCATCCAGCCATCCACCTATCCAGCCATCCATCCAGCCATCCATCCATCCATCCCTCCAGCCAGCCATCCATCCATCCATCCCTCCAGCCAGCCATCCATCCAGCCATCCATCCATCCCGCCATCCATCCAGCCATCCATCCAGCCATCCCTCCATCCAGCCATCCATCCAGCCATCCATCCATCCATCCATCCCTCCAGCCAGCCAACCATCCAGCCATCCCTCCATCCAGCTATCCATCCATCCATCCATCCCACCAGCCAGCCATCCATTCAGCCATCCATCCAGCCATCCGTCCAGCCATCCATCCATCCATCCAACCCTCCAGTCAGCCATCCATCCAGCCATCCATCCATCCAGCCATCCATCCAGCCATCCATCCATCCCTCCAGCCGGCCATCCATCCAGCCATTCCTCCATCCAACCATCGATCCAGCCATCCATCCATCCATCCATCTCTCCAGCCAGCCATACATCCAGCCATCCATCCATTCAGCCATTCATCCAGCCATCCAACCATCCATCCCTCCAGCCAGCCAGCCATTAAGCCATCCATCCATCCAGCCGTCCATCAAGCCATCCATCCTTCCCTCCAGCCAGCCATCCATCCAGCGATCCCTCCATCCAGCCATCCATACAGCCATCCAACCATCCATCCATCCAGCCATCCAGCCAACCATACAGCCATCCCTTCATCCAGCCATCCATCCATCCGTCCATCCCTCCAGCCAGCCATCCATTCAGCCATCTATCCATCCAGCCATCCATCCAGCCATCCATCAATCAATCCATCCCTCCAGCCAGCCATCCATCCAGTCATCCATCCATCCATCCATCAATCCAGCGAGCCAACCATCCAGCCATCCCTCCATCCAGCCATCCATCCATCCATCCCTCCAGCCACCCATCCAGCCATCCATCCATCAATCCATCCCTCCAGCCAGCCATCCATCCATCCATCCATTCGGCCATCCATCCAGCCATCCATCCATCCATCCATCCCTCCAGCCAGATATCCATCCAGCCATCCATCCATCCAGCCATCCATTCAGCCATCCATCTAGCCATCCATCCATCCAGCCATCCATCCAGCCATCCATCCATCCATCCATTCCTTCAGCCAGCCATCCTTCCAGCCTTCCATCCATCCAGCCATCCATCCAGCCATCCATCCATCCATCCCTCCAGCCAGCCATCCATCCAGCCATCCATCCGTCCAGCCATCCATCCAGCCATCCATCCATCCATCCATCCCTCCAGCCAGCCATCCATCCAGCCATCCATCCTCCCAGCCATCCATCCAGCCAGCCATCCAGCCATCCATCCATCAATCCATCCCTCCAGCCAGCCATGCATCCAGCCATCCTTCTATCCAGCCATCCATCCAGCCATCCATCCATGACTCCATCCCTCCAGCCATCCATCCATCCATCCATCCCTCCAGCCAGCCATCCATCCAGCCATCCATCCTCCCAGCCATCCATCCAGCCAGCCATCCAGCCATCCATCCAGCCATCCATCCGTCCAGCCATCCATCCAGCCATCCATCCATCCATCCATCCCTCCAGCCAGCCATCCATCCAGCCATCCATCCTCCCAGCCATCCATCCAGCCAGCCATCCAGCCATCCATCCATCAATCCATCCCTGCAGCCAGCCATCCATCCAGCCTTCCATCCATCCAGCCATCCGTCCAGCCATCCATTAATCCATCCATTCCTCCAGCCAGCAATCCATCCAGCCATCCATCCAGCCATCCATCCAGCCATCCATTCATCCATCCATCCCACCAGCCAGCCATCCATCCAGCCATCCAGCCAGCCATCCATCCAGCCATCCATCCATCCAGCCATCCATCCATCCATCCATCCATCCCTCCAGCCAGCCAGTCATTAAGCCATCCATCCATCCAGACATCCATCCAGCCATGCATCCATCCATCCATCCCTCCAGTCAGCCATCCATCCAGCCATCCCTCCATCCAGACATCCATCCAGCCAGCCAACCATCCAGCCATCCCTCCATCCAGCCATCCATCCAGACATCCATCCATCCAGCCATCCTTCCAGCCATCCATCCATCAATCCATCCCACCAGCCAGCCTGCCATCCAGCCATCCATCCATCCCGCCGTCCATCCAGCCATCCATCCATCCATCCCTCCAGCCAGCCATCCATCCAGCCATCCATCCATCCAGCCATCCATTCAGCCATCCATCCATCCATCCATCCCTCCAGCCAGCCATCCATCCAGCCATCCATCCATCCAGCCATCCATCCAGCCATCCATCCATCCAGCCATCCATTCCTCCAGCCAGCCATCCATCCAGCCATCCATCCATCCAGCCATCCATACAGCCAGCCATCCATCCATCCTTCCAGCCAGACATCCATCCAGCAATCCATCCGTCCAGCCATACATCCAGCCATCCGTCGCTACATCCATCCCTCCAGCCAGCCATCCATCCAGCGATCCATCCATCTAGCCAGCCATCCAGCCATCCATCCATCCCTCCAGCCAGCCATCTATCCAGCCATCCTTCCATCCATCCATCCATCCAGCAATCCATCCAGCCATCCATCCATCCATCCATCCCTCCAGCCAGTCATCCATCCAGCCATCCATCCATCCAGCCATCCAACCAGCCATCCATCCATCCATCCCTCCAGCCAGCCAATCATCCAGCCATCCATCCATCCATCCATCCATCCAGCCATCCATCCATCCATCCAACCTTCCAGCCAGCCATCCATCCAGCCGTCCATCCATCCAGCCATCCATCCAGCCATCCATCCATCCATCCACCCTTCTAGCCAGCCATCCATCCATCCATTCCTCCATCCAGCCATCCATCCAGCCATCCATCCATCCAGCCATCTCTCCAGCCAGCCATACATCCAGCCATCCATCCATTCAGCCATTCATCCAGCCATCCATCCATCCATCCATCCCTCCAGCCAGCCAGCCATTAAGCCATCCATCCATTCAGCCATCCATCCAGCCATCCATCCATCCCTCCAGCCAGCCATCCATCCAGCCATCCCTCCATCCAGCCATCCATCCAGCCATCCATCCATCCATCCATCCATCCAGCCAGCCAACCATCCAGCCATCCCCCCATACAGCCATCCATCCATCCATCCATCCCTCCAGCCATTCATCCATCCAGCCATCTATCCATCCAGCCATCCATCCAGCCATCCATCCATCAATCCATCCCTCCAGCCAGCCATCCATCCAGTCATCCATCCATCCATCCATCACTCCAGCCACCCAACCATCCAGCCATCCCTCCACCCAGCGATCCATCCATCCATCCCTCCAGCCATCCATCCATCCATCCAGCCAGCCAACCATCCAGCCATCCCCCCATACAGCCATCCATCCATCCATCCATCCCTCCAGCCATTCATCCATCCAGCCATCGATCCAGCCATCCATCCATCAATCCATCCCTCCAGCCTGCCATCCATCCAGCCATCCATCCATCCAGCAGTCCATCCAGCCATCCATCCATCCCTCCAGCCAGCCATCCAGCCAGCCATCCATCCATCCATCCATCCCTCCAGCCAGCCAACCATCCAGCCAACCCTCCATCCAGCCATCCCTCCATCCAGCCATCCATCCATCCATTCTTCCCTCCAGCCAGCCATCCATCCAGCCATCCATCCATCCAGCCATCCAACCAGCCATCCATCCATCAATCCAGCCCTCAAGCCAGTCATCCATCCAGCCACCCATCCATCCAGCCGTCCATCCAACCATCCATCCATCCATCCATTACTCCAGCCAGCTATCCATCCAGCCATCCATCCATCCAGCCATCCATTCAGCCATCCATCCAGCCATCCATCCATCCAGCCATCAATCCAGCCATCCATCCATCCATCCATTCCTCCAGACAGCCATCCATCCAGCCATCCATCCATCTAACCCTCCAGCCAGCCATCCATCCAGCCATCCATCCATCTTGCCGTCCATCCAACCATCCATCCATCCATCCAGCCAGCCATCCATCCAGCCATCCATCCGTCCAGCCATCCAGCCAGCCAACCATTCAGTCATCGCTCCATCTATCCATCCATCCATCCAGCCATCCATTCAAAGAACAAAGAACAAAGAAATGTACAGCACAGGAACAGGCCCTTCGGCCCTCCAAGCCCGTGCCGACCATACTGCCCGACTAAACTACAATCTTCTACACTTCCTGGGTCCGTATCCTTCTATTCCCATCCTATTCATATATTTGTCAAGATGCCCCTTAAATGTCCCTATCGTCCCTGCCTCCACTACCTCCTCCGGTAGTGAGTTCCAGGCACCCACTACCCTCTGCGTAAAAAACTTGCCTCGTACATCTACTCTAAACTTTGCCCCTCTCACCTTAAACCTATGCCCCCTAGTAATTGACCCCTCTACCCTGGGGAAAAGCCTCTGACTATCCACTCTGTCTATGCCCCTCATAATTTTGTATACCTCTATCAGGTCGCCCCTCAACCTCCTTCGTTCCAGTGAGAACAAACCGAGTTTATTCAATCGCTCCTCATAGCTTATGCCCTCCATACCAGGCAACATTCTGGTAAATCTCTTCTGCACCCTCTCTAAAGCCTCCACATCCTTCTGGTAGTGTGGCGACCAGAATTGAACACTATACTCCAAGTGTGGCCTAACTAAGGTTCTATACAGCTGCAACATGACTTGCCAATTCTTATACTCAATGCCCCGGCCAATGAAGGCAAGCATACCGTGTGCCTTCTTGACTACCTTCTCCACCTGTGTAGCCCCTTTCAGTGATCTGTGGACCTGTACTCCTAGATCTCTTTGACTTTCAATACTCTTGAGGGTTCTACCATTCACTGTATAGTGAATTCAGCCACCCATCCAGCCATCCATCCATCCAGCCATCCATCCAGCCATCCATCGATCCATCCATCCATTCCTTCAGCCAGCCATCCATCCAGACATCCATCCATCCAGCCATCCATCCAGCCATCCATCCATCCATCCCTCCAGCCAGCCATCCATCCAGCCATCCATCCGTCCAGCCATCCATCCAGCCATCCATCCATCCATCCATCCCTCCAGCCAGCCAATCATCCAGCCATCCATCCATCCAGCCATCCATCCAGCCATCCATCCATCCATCCAACCTTCCAGCCAGCCATCCATCCAGCCGTCCATCCATCCAGCCATCCATCCAGCCATCCATCCATCCATCCACCCTTCTAGCCAGCCATCCATCCATCCATTCCTCCATCCAGCCATCCATCCAGCCATCCATCCATCCATCCATCTCTCCAGCCAGCCATACATCCAGCCATCCATCCATTCAGCCATTCATCCAGCCATCCATCCATCCCTCCAGCCAGCCAGCCATGAAGCCATCCATCCATTCAGCCATCCATCCACCCATCCATCCATCCCTCCAGCCAGCCATCCATCCAGCCATCCCTCCATCCAGCCATCCATCCAGCCATCCATCCATCCATCCATCCAGCCAGCCAACCATCCAGCCATCCCCCCATACAGCCATCCATCCATCCATCCATCCCTCCAGCCATTCATCCACCCTGCCATCTATCCATCCAGCCATCCATCCAGCCATCCATCCATCAATCCATCCCTCCAGCCAGCCATCCATCAAGCCATCCATCCAAACCAGCCGTCCATCCAGCCATCCATCCATCCATGCATCCCTCCAGCCAGCCATCCATCCAGTCATCCATCCATCCATCCATTACACCAGCCAGCCAACCATCCATCCATTCCTTCAGCCAGCCATCCATCCAGCCATCCATCCATCCAGCCAACCATCCAGCCATCCATCCATTCATCCATCCCTCCAGCCAGCCATCCATCCAGCCATCCATCCGTCCAGCCATCCATCCAGCCATCCATTCATACATCCATCCCTCCAGCCAGCCATCCATCCAGCCATCCATCCTTCCAGCCATCCATCCAGCCATCCATCCATCCATCCCTCCAGCCAGCCATACAGCCAGCCAGCCATCCAGCCATCCATCCATCAATCCATCCCTCCAGCCAGCCATGCATCCAGCCATCCTTCCATTAAGCCATCCATCCAGACATCCATCCATGACTCCATCCCTCCAGCCAGCCATCCATCCATCCATCGATCTAGCCATCCATTCAGCCATCCATCCATCCCTGCAGCCAGCCATCCATCCAGCCTTCCATCCATCCAGCCATCCGTCCAGCCATCCATTAATCCATCCATTCCTCCAGCCAGCAATCCATCCAGCCATCCATCCAGCCATCCATCCAGCCATCCATCCATCCATCCATCACTTCATCCAACTATCCATCCAGCCATCCATCCATCCAGCCATCCATCGAGCCATCCATCCATCCATCCCTCCAGCCAGCCATCCATCCAGCCATCCATCCATCCAGCCACCCATCCATCCATCCATCCATCCATCCCTCCAGCCAGCCATCCATCCGGACATCCATCCATACAGCCATCCATCCAGCCACCCATCCATCCATCCATCCCTCCAGCCATCCATCCATCCAGCCATCCATCTATCCAGCGTTCAAACCGCCAACCATCCATCCATCCCTCCAGTCAGCCATCCAACCATCCATCCCTCCAGCCAGCCATCCATCCAGCCATCCATCCATCCAGCAATCCATCCAGCCATCCATCCATCAATCCATCCATCCAGCCATCCATCCAGCCATCCATTCAGCCATCCATTCAGCCATCCATTCATCCATCCATCCAGCCATCCATCAATCCATCCATCCATCCAGCCATTCTACCAGCCACCCATCCATCCATCCAGCCAACCAGCCATCCATCCATCCATCCATCCAGCCAGCCATCCAGACATCTAGCCATCCATCCAGCCATCCATCCAGCCATCCACCATCCTTCCATCCCTCCAGCCAGCCATCCATCCAGCCATCCATCCAACCAGCCATCCATCCAACCATCCACCCATCCATCACTCCAGCCAGCCATCCATCCAGCCATCCATCCAGCCAGCCATCCATCCAGCCACCCATCCATCCATCCATCCCTCCATCCTGCCATCCATCCAGCCATCCATCCATCCATCCCTCCAGCCAATCGTCCATCCAGCCATCCATCCATCCATCCATCCCTCCAGCCAATCGTCCATCCATCCAGCAATCCATCCAGCCATCCATCCATCAATGGGATCTACCCCATTTATGGGATCTACCCCAGAATACTGAAGCAGGCTGGAGAGGAAATTGCTGAGGCCTTGACAGAAATCTTTGGATCCTCGCTGTCTTCAGGGTATGTCCCGGAGGACTGGAGAATAGCCAATGTTGTTCCTCTGTTTAAGAAGGGTAGCAAGGATAATCCCGGGAACTACAGGCCGGTGAGCCTGACTTCAGTGGTAGGGAAATTACTGGAGAGAATTCTTCGAGACAGGATCTACTCCCATTTGGAAGCAAATGGACGTATTAGTGAGAGGCAGCACGGTTTTGTGAAGGGAAGGTCGTGTCTCACTAACTTGATAGAGTTTTTCGAGGAGGTCACTAAGATGATTGATTCAGGTAGGGCAGTAGATGTTGTCTATATGGACTTCAGTAAGGCCTTTGACAAGGTCCCTCATGGTAGACTAGTACAAAAGGTGAAGTCACACGGGATCAGGGGTGAACTGGCAAGGTGGATACAGAACTGGCTAGGCCATAGAAGGCAGAGGGTAGCAATGGAGGGATGCTTTTCTCATTGGAGGGCTGTGACCAGTGGTGTTCCACAGGGATCAGTGCTGGGACCTTTGCTCTTTGTAGTATATATAAATGATTTGGAGGAAAATGTAACTGGTCTGATTAGTAAGTTTGCAGACGACACAAAGGTTGGTGGAATTGCGGATAGCGATGAGGACTGTCTGAGGATACAGCAGGATTTAGATTGTCTGGAGACTTGGGCGGAGAGATGGCAGATGGAGTTTAATCCGGACAAATGTGTGGTAATGCATTTTGGAAGGGCTAATGCAGGTAGGGAATATACAGTGAATGGTAGAACCCTCAAGAGTATTGAAAGTCAAAGAGATCTAGGAGTACAGGTCCACAGGTCATTGAAAGGGGCAACACAGGTGGAGAAGGTAGTCAAGAAGGCATACGGCATGCTTGCCTTCATTGGCCGGGGCATTGAGTATAAGAATTGGCAAGTCATGTTGCAGCTGTATAGAACCTTAGTTAGGCCACACTTGGAGTATAGTGTTCAATTCTGGTCGCCACACTACCAGAAGGATGTGGAGGCTTTAGAGAGGGTGCAGAAGAGATTTACCAGAATGTTGCCTGGTATGGAGGGCATAAGCTATGAGGAGCGATTGAATAAACTCGGTTTGTTCTCACTGGAACGAAGGAGGTTGAGGGGCGACCTGATAGAGGTATACAAAATTATGAGGGGCATAGACAGAGTGGATAGTCAGAGGCTTTTCCCCAGGGTAGAGGGGTCAATTACTAGGGGGCATAGGTTTAAGGTGAGAGGGGCAAAGTTTAGAGTAGATGTACGAGGCAAGTTTTTTACGCAGAGGGCTGTGGGTGCCTGGAACTCACTACCGGAGGAGGTAGTGGAAGCAGGGACGATAGGGACATTTAAGGGGCATCTTGACAAATATATCATTAGGATGGGAATAGAAGGATACGGACCCAGGAAGTGTAGAAGATTGTAGTTTAGTCGGGCAGTATGGTCGGCACGGGCTTGGAGGGCCGAAGGGCCTGTTCCTGTGCTGTACATTTCTTTGTTCTTTGTTCTTTGTTTGTTCAATCCATCCATCCAGCCATCCATCCAGCCATCCATTCAGCCATCCATTCAGCCATAAATTCATCCATCCATCCAGCCATCCATCAATCCATCCATCCATCCAGCCATTCTACCAGCCACCCATCCATCCATCCAGCCAACCAGCCATCCATCCATCCATCCATCCAGCCAGCCATCCAGACATCGAGCCATCCATCCAGCCATCCATCCAGCCATCCACCATCCTTCCATCCCTCCAGCCAGCCATCCATCCAGCCATCCATCCAACCAGCCATCCATCCAACCATCCACCCATCCATCACTCCAGCCAGCCATCCATCCAGCCATCCATCCAGCCAGCCATACATCCAGCCACCCATCCATCCATCCATCCCTCCAGCCTGCCATCCATCCAGCCATCCATCCATCCATCCCTCCAGCAAATCGTCCATCCAGCCATCCATCCATCCAGCCATCCAAACAGCCATCCATCCATCCATCCATCCCTCCAGCCAGCCATCCACCCAGCCATCCCTCCATCCATCCGTCCATCCATCCATCCATCCAGCCATCCAACCATCCAGCCAGCCGTCCATCCAGCCATCCCTCCATACAGCCATTCATCCAGCCATCCATCCATCCGTCAATCCCGCCAGCCATCCATCCAGCCATCCCTCCATCCAGCCATGCATCCAGCCATCCATCCATCCATCCATCCATCCATCCATCCAGCCATCCATCCAGCCATCCATCCATCCAGCCTTCCAGCCAACCAGCCATCCATCCATCCAACCGTCCATCCATCCAGCCATCCATCCATCCATCCATCCAGCCATCCATCAAGCCATCCATCCATCCAGCCATCCATCCAGCCATCCATCCATCCCGCCAGCGAGTCATCCATCCAGCCATCCATCCATCCAGCCATCCATCCTGCCATCCATCCATCCATCCATCCCTCCAGCCAGCCATTCATCCAGCCATCCATCCATCCAGCCATCCGTCCAGCTATCCATCCATCCATCCTTGCATCCCTCCAGCAAGCCATCCATCCAGCCATCCAGCCATCCATCCAGCCATCCATCCATCCATCCATCCCTCCAGCCAGCCATCCATCCAGCCATCCCTCCATCCAGCTATCCATCCAGCCATCCATGCATTCATCCATCTCTCCATCCAGCCATCCATGCAGCCATTCATCCATCCATCCATACCTCCAGCCAGCCAGCCATCCATCCATCCATCCATCCAGCCATCCATCCAGCCATCCATCCATCAATCCATCAGCCCAGCCAGACATCCATCCAGCCATCCAGCCATCCAGCCATCCATCCATCCATCCATCCATTAATCCATCCCTCCAGCCAGCCATCCATCCAGCCATCCATCCATCCAGCCATCCATTCAGCAATCCATCCATCCATCCATCCCTTCAGCCAGCCATCCATTCGGCCATCCATCCATCCAGCCATCCATCCATCCATCCCTCCAGCCAGCCATCCATCCAGCCATCCATCCATCCAGCCATCCATCCAGCCATCCATCCATCCAGCCATCCATCCAGCCATCCATCCTTCCGTCCCTCCAGCCAGCCATCCATCCAGCCATCCATCCATCCAGCCATCCATCCATCCATCCAGCCATCCATCCAGCCACCCATCCATCCAGCCTTCCAGCCATCCAGCCATCCATCCATCCAACCATCCCTCCAGCCAGCCATCCACCCAGCCATCCCTCCATCCATCCGTCCATCCATCCATCCATCCAGCCATCCAACCATCCAGCCAGCCGTCCTGCCAGCCATCCCTCCATACAGCCATTCATCCAGCCATCCATCCATCCGTCACCCCCGCCAGCCATCCATCCAGCCATCCCTCCATCCAGCCATGCATCCAGCCATCCATCCATCCATCCATCCATCCATCCAGCCATCCATCCAGCCATCCATCCATCCAGCCTTCCAGCCATCCAGCCATCCATCCATCCAACCATCCATCCATCCAGCCATCCATCGATCCATCCATCCAGCCATCCATCAAGCCATCCATCCATCCAGCCATACATCCAGCCATCCATCCATCCATCCCGCCAGCGAGTCACCCATCCAGCCATCCATTCATCCAGCCATCCATCCTGCCATCCATCCATCCATGCATCCCTCCAGCCAGCCATTCATCCAGCCATCCATCCATCCAGCCATCCATCCAGCCATCCATCCACCCATCCGTCCCTCCAGCCAGCCATCCATCCAGCCATCCATCCATCCAGCCTTCCATCCAGCCATCCATCCAGCCATACATCCATCCATCCATCCCTCCAGCCAGCCATCCATCCAGCCATCCCTCCATCCAGCCATCCATCCAGCCATCCATGCATTCATCCATCTCTCCATCCAGCCATCCATCCAGCCATTCATCCATCCATCCATACCTCCAGCCAGCCAGTCATCCATCCATCCATCCATCCAGCGATCCATCCAGCCATCCATCCATCAATCTATCCGCCCAGCCAGACATCCATCCAGCCATCCAGCCATCCAGCCATCCATCCATCCATCCATCCATTAATCCATCCCTCCAGCCAGCCATCCATCCAGCCATCCATCCATCCAGCCATCCATTCAGCAATCCATCCATCCATCCATCCATTCAGCCAGCCATCCATTCGGCCATCCATCCATCCAGCCATCCATCCATCCATCCCTCCAGCCAGCCATCCATCCAGCCATCCATCCATCCAGCCATCCATCCAGCCATCCATCCATCCATCCATCCCTCCCGCCAGCCATCCATTCAGCCATCTATCCATCCAGCCATCCATTCATCCATCCATCCATCCGTCCCTCCAGCCAGCCATCCATCCAGCCATCCATCCATCCAGCCTTCCATCCAGCCATCCATCCATCCATCCTTCCCTCCAGCCAGCCAGCCATCCAGCCATCCATCCATCCAGCCGCCCATCCAGCCATCCATACATCCATCCATCCCTCCAGCCAGTCATCCAACCAGCCATCCATCCATCCAGCCATCCATCCATTCATCCATCCATCCATCCCTCCAGCCAGCCATTCATCCAGCCATCCATCCATCCAGCCATCCATCGAGCCATCCATTCATCCATCCATCCAGCCTTCCAGCCAACCAGCCATCCATCCATCCAACCGTCCATCCATCCAGCCATCCATCCATCCATCCATCCAGCCATCCATCAAGCCATCCATCCATCCAGCCATCCATCCAGCCATCCATCCATCCCGCCAGCGAGTCATCCATCCAGCCATCCATCCATCCAGCCATCCATCCTGCCATCCATCCATCCCTCCAGCCAGCCATTCATCCAGCCATCCATCCATCCAGCCATCCGTCCAGCTATCCATCCATCCATCCTTCCATCCCTCCAGCAAGCCATCCATCCAGCCATCCAGCCATCCATCCAGCCATCCATCCATCCATCCATCCCTCCAGCCAGCCATCCATCCAGCCATCCCTCCATCCAGCTATCCATCCAGCCATCCATGCATTCATCCATCTCTCGATCCAGCCATCCATGCAGCCATTCATCCATCCATCCATACCTCCAGCCAGCCAGCCATCCATCCATCCATCCATCCAGCCATCCATCCAGCCATCCATCCATCAATCCATCCGCCCAGCCAGACATCCATCCAGCCATCCAGCAATCCAGCCATCCATCCATCCATCCATCCATTAATCCATCCCTCCAGCCAGCCATCCATCCAGCCATCCATCCATCAAGCCATCCATTCAGCAATCCATCCATCCATCCATCCCTTCAGCCAGCCATCCATTCGGCCATCCATCCATCCAGCCATCCATCCATCCATCCCTCCAGCCAGCCAACCATCCAGCCATCCATCCATCCAGCCATCCATCCAGCCATCCATCCATCCATCCATCCATCCCTCCCGCCAGCCATCCATTCAGCCATCCATCCATCCAGCCATCCATCCAGCCATCCATCCTTCCGTCCCTCCAGCCAGCCATCCATCCAGCCATCCATCCATCCAGCCATCCATCCATCCATCCAGCCATCCATCCAGCCACCCATCCATCCAGCCTTCCAGCCATCCAGCCATCCATCCATCCAACCATCCCTCCAGCCAGCCATCCACCCAGCCATCCCTCCATCCATGCGTCCATCCATCCATCCATCCAGCCATCCAACCATCCAGCCAGCCGTCCTGCCAGCCATCCCTCCATACAGCCATTCATCCAGCCATCCATCCATCCGTCACCCCCGCCAGCCATCCATTCAGCCATCCCTCCATCCAGCCATGCATCCAGCCATCCATCCATCCATCCATCCATCCATCCAGCCATCCATCCAGCCATCCATCCATCCAGCCTTTCAGCCATCCAGCCATCCATCCATCCAACCATCCATCCATCCAGCCATCCATCCATCCATCCATCCAGCCATCCACCAAGCCATCCATCCATCCAGCCATACATCCAGCCATCCATCCATCCATCCCGCCAGCGAGTCATCCATCCAGCCATCCATTCATCCAGCCATCCATCCTGCCATCCATCCATCCATGCATCCCTCCAGCCAGCCATTCATCCAGCCATCCATCCATCCAGCCATCCATCCAGCCATCCATCCATCCATCCGTCCCTCCAGCCAGCCATCCATCCAACCATCCATCCATCCAGCCTTCCATCCAGCCATCCATCCAGCCATACATCCATCCATCCATCCCTCCAGCCAGCCATCCATCCAGCCATCCCTCCATCCAGCCATCCATCCAGCCATCCATGCATTCATCCATCTCTCCATCCAGCCATCCATCCAGCCATTCATCCATCCATCCATACCTCCAGCCAGCCAGTCATCCATCCATCCATCCATCCAGCCATCCATCCAGCCATCCATCCATCAATCTATCCGCCCAGCCAGACATCCATCCAGCCATCCAGCCATCCAGCCATCCATCCATCCATCCATCCATTAATCCATCCCTCCAGCCAGCCATCCATCCAGCCATCCATCCATCCAGCCATCCATTCAGCAATCCATCCATCCATCCATCCATTCAGCCAGCCATCCATTCGGCCATCCATCCATCCAGCCATCCATCCATCCATCCCTCCAGCCAGCCATCCATCCAGCCATCCATCCATCCAGCCATCCATCCAGCCATCCATCCATCCATCCATCCCTTCCGCCAGCCATCCATTCAGCCATCCATCCATCCAGCCATCCATTCATCCATCCATCCATCCGTCCCTCCAGCCAGCCATCCATCCGGCCATCCATCCATCCAGCCTTCCATCCAGCCATCCATCCATCCATCCTTCCCTCCAGCCAGCCAGCCATCCAGCCATCCATCCATCCAGCCGCCCATCCAGCCATCCATACATCCATCCATCCCTCCAGCCAGTCATCCAACCAGCCATCCATCCATCCAGCCATCCATCCATTCATCCATCCATCCATCCCTCCAGCCAGCCATTCATCCAGCCATCCATCCATCCAGCCATCCATCGAGCCTTCCATTCATCCATCCATCCCTCCAGCCAGCCATCCATCCAGCCATCCATCCATCCAGCCATCCATCCATCCCTCCAGCCAGCCATCCATCCGGACCTCCATCCATCCAGCCATCCATCCCTCCAGCCAGGCATCCATCCAGCCATCCCTCCATCCAGCCATCCATCCAGCCATCCATGCATTCATCCATCTCTCCATCCAGCCATCCATCCAGCCATTCGTCCATCCATCCATACCTCCAGCCAGCCAGCCATCCATCCATCCATCCATCCAGCCATCCATCCAGCCATCCATCCATCAATCCATCCGCCCAGCCAGCCATCCATCCAGCCATCCAGCCATCCAGCCATCCAGCCATCCATCCATCCATCCATCCATTAATCCATCCCTCCAGCCAGCCAGCCATCCAGCCATCCGTCCATCCAGCCATCCATTCAGCAATCCATCCATCCATCCATCCCTTCAGCCAGCCATCCATTCGGCCATCCATCCATCCAGCCATCCATCCATCCATCCCTCCAGCCAGCCATCCATCCAGCCATCCATCCATCCAGCCATCCATCCAGCCATCCATCCATTCATCCCTCCCGCCAGCCATCCATTCAGCCATCCATCCATCCAGCCATCCATCCAGCCATCCATCAATCCATCCGTCCCTCCAGCCAGCCATCCATCCAGCCATCCATCCATCCACCCTTCCATCCAGCCATCCATCCAACCATCCTTCCCTCCAGCCAGCCATCCAACCAGCCATCCATCCATCCAGCCACCCATCCAGCCATCCATCCATCCATCCATCCATCCCTCCAGCCAGTCATCCAACCAGCCATCCATCCATCCAGCCTTCCATCCAGCCATCCATCCATCCATCCATCCCTCCAGCCAGCCATTCATCCAGCCATCCATCCATTCAGCCATCCATCCAGCCATCCAACCATCCATCCCTCCAGCAAGCCATCCATCCAGCCATCCATTCATTCAGCCATCCATCCAGCCATCCAACCATTCATCCATCTCTCCAGCCAGCCATACATCCAGCCATCCATCCATCCATCCAGCCATCCATCCATCCATCCATCCCTCCTTCCAGCCAGTCATTAAGCCATCCATCCATCCAGCCAGCCATCCATCCCTCCAGCCAGCCAGTCATCCAGCCATCCCTCCATCCAGCCATCCATCCAGCCATCCATCCCTCCATCCATCCCTCCAGCCAGCCAACCATCCAGCCATCCCTCCATCCAGCTATCCATCCATCCAGCCAGCCATCCATCCAGCCATCCATCCATCCAGCCATCCGCCCAGCCAGCCATCCATCCAGCCATCCATCCACCCATTAATCCATCCCTCCAGCCAGCCATCCATCCAGCCATCCATCCATCCAGCCATCCATTCAGCAATCCATCCATCCCTTCAGCCAGCAATCCATTCGGCCATCCATCCATCCAGGCATCCATCCCTCCAGCCAGCCAGCCATCCAGCCATCCATCCATCCAGCCATCCGTCCAGCCATCCATCCATCCATCCATCCCTCCCGCCAGCCATCCATCCAGCCATCCATCCAGCCATCCAAGCATTCATCCATCTCTCCAGCCAGCCATACATCCAGCCATCCATCCATCCAACCAGCCATCCATCCATCCATCCATCCCTCCTTCCAGCCAGTCATTAAGCCATCCATCCATCCAGCCATCCATCCAGCCAACCATCCCTCCAGCCAGCCAGCAATCCAGCCATCCCTCCATCCAGCCAACCATCCAGCCATCCATCCATCCATCCATCCCTCCAGCCAGCCAACCATCCAGCCATCCCTCCATCCAGCTATCCATCCATCCATCCATCCCACCAGCCAGCCATCCATCCTGCCATCCATCCAGCTATCCTTCCAGCCATCCATTCATCAATCCATCCCTCCAGCCAGCCATTCATCAAGCCATCCATCCATCCAGCCGTCCATTCAGCCATCCATCCATCCATCCATCCCTTCAGCCTGCCAGCCATCCATCCATCCATCCATCCAGCCATCCATCAAGCCATCCATCCATCCAGCCATCCATCCATTCATCCATCCATCCCGCCAGCGAGTCATCCGTCCATCCATCCATCCATCCAGCCATCCATCATGCCATCCATCCATCCATCCATCCCTCCAGCCAGCCATTCATCCAGCCATCCATCCATCCAGCCATCCATCCAGCTATCCATCCATCCACCCATCCATCCCTCTAGCAAGCCATCCATCCAGCCTTCCAGCCATCCATCCAGCCATCCATCCATCCCTCCAGCCAGCCATCCATCCAGCCATCCCTCCATCCAGCCATCCATCCAGCCATCCATGCATTCATCCATCTCTCCATCCAGCCATCCATCCAGCCATTCATCCATCCATCCATACCTCCAGCCAGACAGCCATCTATCCATCCATCCAGCCATCCAGCCATCCATCCAGCCATCCATCCATCAATCCATCCGCCCAGCCAGCCATCCATCCAGCCATCCAGCCATCCACCCATTAAACCATCCCTCCAGCCAGCCATCCATCCAGGCATCCATCCATCCAGCCATCCATTCAGCAATCCATCCATCCATCCATCCCTTCAGCCAGCCATCCATTCGGCCATCCATCCATCCAGCCATCCATCCATCCATCCCTCCAGCCAGCCATCCATCCAGCCATCCATCCATCCAGCCATCCATCCAGCCATCCATACATCCATTCATCCCTCCCGCCAGCCATCCATTCAGCCATCCATCCATCCAGCCATCCATCCAGCCATCCATCCAGCCATCCATCCATTCATTCCTACAGCCATCCATCGATCTAGCCTTCCATTCAGCCATCCATCCATCCCTCCATCCATCCATCCCTCCAGCCAGCCATCCTTCCAGCCATCCATTCGTCCATCCATCCACCCAGCCTTCCATCCATCCATCCATCCATCCATCCATCCAGCCATCCATCCATCCATCCCTCCAGCCTGCCATCCATCCATCCATGGATGGCTGGATGGATGGCTGGATGGACGGATGGATGGATGGATGGCTGGCTGGATGGATGGATGGATGGATGGATGGATGGCTGGCTGGAGGGATGGCTGGATGGCTGGCTGGATGGATGGCTGGATAGATGGATGGCTGGATGGCTGTCTGGCTGGAGAGATGGAAGAATGGATGGCTGGATGGATGGCTGGATGGATGGCTGGATGGACGGATGGATGGATGGATGGCTGGATGGATGGCTGGATGGATGGATGGATGGATGGATGGATGGATGGCTGGATGGATGGCTGGATGGATGGATGGCTGGATGGATGGCTGGCTGGAGGGATAGATGGATGGATGGCTGGCTGCAGGGATGGCTGGATGGCTAGCTGGATGGATGGCTGGATAGATGGATGGCTGGATGGCTGTCTGGCTGGAGAGATGGAAGAATGGATAGGTGGCTGGGTGGATGGCTGCATGGATGGATATCCGGATGGTTGGCTGGCTGGAGGGATGGATGGATGGAGGGATGGATGGATGGATGGATGGATGGAAGGCTGGGTGGATGGATGGACGAATGGATGGCTGGATGGATGGCTGGCTGGAGGGATGGATGGATGGAGGGATGGATGGATGGATGGATGGATGGAAGGCTGGGTGGATGGATGGACGAATGGATGGCTGGATGGATGGCTGGCTGGAGGGATGGATGGATGGAGGGATGGATGGATGGATGGATGGCTGAATGGATGGCTAGATCGATGGATGGATGTAGGAAGGGAAGGATGGATGGCTGGATGGATGGCTGGATGGATTGATGGCTGGATGGATGGCTGAATGGATGGCTGGATGCATGGATGGCTGGGTGGATAGCTGGCTGGAGGGATGGATGGATGGATGGCTGGCTGGAGGGATGGACGGATGGCTGGATGGATGGCTGGATGGATGGATGGCTTAATGGCTGGCTGGCTGGAGGAATGGATGGCTGGATGGATGGCTGGATGGATGGATGGATGGATGGATGGCTGGCTGGAGGTATGGATGGATGGAGGATTGGCGGGATGGATGGCTGGATGGAGAGATGGATGAATGCATGGATGGCGGGATGGATGGCTGGATGGAGGGATGGATGGATGGCTGGATGGACGGCTGGATGGATGGATGGCTGGATGGATGGCTGGCTGGAGGGATGGATTGTTGGATGGATGGCTGGATGGATGGCTGGATGGATGGATGGCTGGATGGATGGCAGGCTGGAGGGATGAATGGATAGATGGCTGGATGGAGGGATGGCTGGATGGTTGGCTGGCTAGAGGGATGGATGGATGGATGGATGGCTGGATGGATGGCTGGCTGGAGGAATGCATGGATGGATGGATGGCTGGATGGACGGCTGGTTTGGATGGATGGCTGGATGGATGGCTGGATGGATGGATGGCTGGACGGATGGATGGCTGGATGGATGGCTGGCTGGAGGGATGGATGGATGGATGGCTGGATGGCTGGCTGGATGGATGGATGGCTGGATGGATGGCTGGCTGGAGGAATGGGAGGATGGATGAATGGCTGGATGGATGGCTGGATGGATGGATGGCTGGATGTATGGCTGAATGGATAGCTGGATGGAAGGATGGCTGGATAGATAGCTGGCTGGAGGGATGGATGGATGGATGGATAGCTGGATGGATGGCTGGATAGATGGATGGCTGGATGGATGGCTGGCTGGAGGGATGGATTGATGGATGAATGGCTGGATGGGTTGCTGGATGGATGGATGGCAGGATGGATGGCTGGCTGGAGGGATGGATGGATGGATGGATGGCTGGATGGAGGGATCGCTGGATGGTTGGCTGGCTGGAAGGCTGGACGGTTGGATGGCTGGATGGATGGCTGGCTGGAGGGAAGGATGGATGGATGTCTGGATGGATGGCTGGATGGATGGATGGCTGGATGGATGGCTGGCTGGAGGAATGGATGGGTGGATGGATGGCTGGATTGATGGCTGGATGGATGGATGGCTGGATGGATGGCTGAATGGATGGCTGGATGGATGGATGGCTGGACGGATAGCTGGCTGGAGGGATGGATGGATGGATGGATGGTTGGATGGACGGCTGGATGGATGGATGGCTGGATGGATGGCTGGCTGGAGGGATGGATTGATGGATGGATGGCTGGATGGATGGCTGGATGGATGGATGGCTGGATGGATGGCTGGCTGGAGGGATGGATGGATGGCTGGATGGAGGGATGGCTGGATGTAGGGTTGACTGGATGGTTGGCTGGCTGGAGGGATGGATGGATGGATGGATGGCTGGATGGATGGCTGGCTGGAGGGATGGATGGGTGGCTGGATGGACGGCTGGATGGATGGATGGCTGGATGGATGGCTGGCTGGAGGGATGGATTGATGGATGGATGGCTGGATGGATGGCTGGATGGATGGATGGCTGGATGGATGGCTGGCTGGAGGGTTGGATGGTTGGATGGCTGGATGGAGGTATGGCTTGATGGTTGGCTGGCTGGAGGGATGGATGGATGGATGGCTGGCTGGAGGGATGCATGGATGGTTGGATGGCTGGATGGACGTCTGGTTTGGATGGATGGCTGGATGGACGGCTGGCTGGAGGGATGGATTGATGGATGGATGGCTGGATGGATGGCTGGATGGATGGATGGCTGGGTGGATGGCTGGCTGGAGGGATGGATTGATGGGTGGATGGCTGGATGGAGGGATGGCTGGATGGTTGGCTGGCTGGCTGGATGGATGGATGGCTGGATGGCTGGATGAATAGCTGAATGGATGGCTGGATGGATGGATGGCTGGAAAGATAGCTGGCTGGAGGGATGGATGGATGGAGGGATGGCTGGCTGGATGGCTGGATGGATGGATGGATGGATGGATGGCTGGATGGGTTGCTGGATGGATGGATGGCTGGATGGATGGCTGGCTGGAGGGATGGATGGATGGATGGATGGCTGGGTGGAGGGCTGGCTGGATGGTAGGCTGGCTGGTTGGCTGGACGGTTGGATGGCTGGATGGCTGGCTGGCTGGAGGGATGGATGGATGGATGGATGGAAGGATTACTGGATGAATGGATGGCTGGATGGATGGCTGGCTGGAGGAATGGATGGATGGATGGATGGCTGGATTGATGGCTGGATGGATGGATGGCTGGATGGATGGCTGAATGGATGGCTGGATGGATGGCTGGCTGGATGGATAGCTGGCTGGAGGGATGGATGGATGGATGGATGGTTGGATGGACGGCTGGATGGATGGATGGCTGGATGGATGGCTGGCTGGAGGAATGGATTGATGGATGGATGGCTGGATGGATGGCTGGATGGATGGCTGGATGGATGGATGGCTGGATAGATGGCTGGCTGGAGGGATGGATGGATGGCTGGATGGAGGGATGGAGGGATGGCTGGATCTAGGGATGGCTAGATGGTTGGCTGGCTGGAGGGATGGATGGATGGCTGGCTGGATGGCTGGCTGGAGGGATGGATGGATGGCTGGATGGACGGCTGGATGGATGGATGGCTGGATGGATGGCTGGCTGGAGGGATGGATTGATGGATGGATGGCTGGATGGATGGCTGGATGGATGGATGGCTGGATGGATGGCTGGCTGGACGGATGGATGGATGGATGGCTGGATGGATGGCTGGATGGATGGATGGATGGATGGCTGGATGAATGGCTGGATGGATGGATGGCTGGATGGATGGCTGGCTGGAGGGATAGATGGATGGATGGCTGGCTGGAGGGATGGATGGATGGATGGCTGGATGGATGGCTGGATGGATGGATGGATGGATGGATGGATGGATGGATGGCTGGATGGATGGCTGAATGGATGGATGGCTGGATGGATGGCTGGCTGGAGGGATAGATGGATGGATGGCTGGCTGGAGGGATGGCTGGATGGCTGGCTGGATGGATGGCTGGATAGATGGATGGCTGGATGGCTGTCTGGCTGGAGAGATGGAAGAATGGATAGGTGGCTGGGTGGATGGCTGCATGGATGGATGTCCGGATGGTTGGCTGGCTGGAGGGATGGAGGGATGGATGGATGGATGGATGGATGGATGGCTGGGTGGATGGATGGACGAATGGATGGCTGGATGGATGGCTGGCTGGAGGGATGGATGGATGGAGGGATGGATGGATGGATGGATGGCTGAATGGATGGCTAGATCGATGGATGGCTGTAGGAATGGATGGATGGATGGCTGGATGGATGGCTGGATGGATTGATGGCTGGATGGATGGCTGAATGGATGGCTGGATGGATGGATGTCTGGGTGGATAGCTGGCTGGAGGGATGGATGGATGGATGGATGGCTGGATGGATGGCTGGATGGATGGGTGGATGGTTGGATGGAGGAATGGCTGGATGGTTCGCTGGCTGGCTGGCTGGATGGATGGATGGATGGTTGGATGGATGGCTGGATGGAGGGATTGGTGGTTGGATGGCTGGCTGGAGGGATAGATTGATGGATGGATGGCTGGATGGATGGCTGGATGGATGGATGGCTGGATGGATGGCAGGCTGGAGGGATGAATGGATAGATGGCTGGATGGAGGGATGGCTGGATGGTTGGCTGGCTAGAGGGATGGATGGATGGATGGGCGGCTGGATGGATGGCTGGCTGGAGGAATGCATGGATGGATGGATGGCTGGATGGACGGCTGGTTTGGATGGATGGCTGGATGGATGGCTGGATGGATGGATGGCTGGACGGATGGATGGCTGGATGGATGGCTGACTGGAGGGATGGATCGATGGATGGCTGGATGGATGGCTGGATGGATGGATGGCTGGATGGATGGCTGGCTGGAGGAATGGGAGGATGGATGAATGGCTGGATGGATGGCTGGATGGATGGATGGCTGGATGTATGGCTGAAAGGATAGCTGGATGGACGGATGGCTGGATAGAAAGCTGGCTGGAGGGATGGAAGAATGGATGGATGGCTGGATGGATGGCTGGATAGATGGATGGCTGGATGGATGGCTGGCTGGAGGGATGGATTGATGGATGAATGGCTGGATGGGTTGCTGGATGGATGGATGGCTGGATGGATGGCTGGCTGGAGGGATGGATGGATGGATGGATGGCTGGATGGAGGGATCGCTGGATGGTTGGCTGGCTGGAAGGCTGGACGGTTGGATGGCTGGATGGATGGCTGGCTGGAGGGAAGGATGGATGGATGTCTGGATGGATGGCTGGATGGATGGATGGCTGGATGGATGGATGGCTGGATGGATGGCTGGCTGGAGGAATGGATGTGTGGATGGATGGCTGGATTGATGGCTGGATGGATGGATGTCTGGATGGATGGCTGAATGGATGGCTGGATGGATGGATGGCTGGATGGATAGCTGGCTGGAGGGATGGATGGATGGATGGATGGTTGGATGGACTGCTGGATGGATGGATGGCTGGATGGATGGCTGGATGGATGGATGGCTGGATGGATGGCTGGCTGGAGTGATCGATGGATGGCTGGATGGAGGGATGGCTGGATGTAGTGTTGGCTGGATGGTTGGCTGGCTGGAGGGATGGATGGAGATATGGATGGCTGGATGGATGGCTGGCTGGAGGGATGGATGGGTGGCTGGATGGACGGCTGGATGGATGGATGGCTGGATGGATGGCTGGCTGGAGGGATGGATTGATGGATGGATGGCTGGATGGATGGCTGGATGGATGGATGGCTGGATGGATGGCTGGCTGGAGGGTTGGATGGTTGGATGGCTGGATGGAGGTATGGCTTGATGGTTGGCTGGCTGTAGGGATGGATGGATGGATGGCTGGCTGGAGGGATGCATGGATGGTTGGATGGCTGGATGGACGGCTGGTTTGGATTGATGGCTGGATGGACGGCTGGCTGGAGGGATGGATTGATGGATGGATGGCTGGATGGATGGCTGGCTGGAGGGATGGATTAATGGGTGGATGGCTGGATGGAGGGATGGCTGGATGGTTGGCTGGCTGGCTGGATGGATGGATGGATGGATGGCTGGATGGATGGCTGAATGGATGGCTGGATGGATGGATGGCTGAAAAGATAGCTGGCTGGAGGGATGGATGGATGGAGGGATGGCTGGCTGGATGGCTGGATGGATGGATGGATGGCTGGCTGGAGGGATGGATTGATGGATGGATGGCTGGATGGGTTGCTGGATGGATGGATGGCTGGATGGATGGCTGGCTGGAGGGATGGATGGATCGATGGATGGCTGGATGGAGGGATGGCTGGATGGTTGGCTGGCTGGTTGGCTGGACGGTTGGATGGCTGGATGGCTGGCTGGCTGGAGGGATGGATGGATGGATGGCTGGAAGGATGACTGGATGAATGGATGGCTGGATGGATGGCTGGCTGGAGGAATGGATGGATGGATGGATGGCTGGATTGATGGCTGGATGGATCGATGGCTGGATGGATGGCTGAATGGATGGCTGGATGGATGGCTGGCTGGATGGATGGCTGGCTGGAGGGATGGATGGATGGATGGATGGTTGGATGGATGGCTGGCTGGAGGGATGGATTGATGGATGGATGGCTGGATGGATGGATGGATGCATGGATGGCTGGATAGATGGCTGGCTGGAGGGATGGATGGATGGCTGGATGGAGGGATGGAGGGATGGCTGGATCTAGGGATGGCTAGATGGTTGGCTGGCTGGAGGGATGGATGGATGGCTGGCTGGATGGCTGGCTGGAGGGAGGGATGGATGGCTGGATGGACGGCTGGATGGATGGATGGCTGGATGCATGGCTGGCTGGAGGGATGGATTGATGGATGGATGGCTGGATGGATGGCTGGCTGGAGGGATGGATGGATGGATGGCTGGATGGAGGGATGGCTGGATGGTTGGCTGGCTAGAGGGATGGATGGATGAATGGATGGCCGGATGGATGGCTGGCTGGAGGGATGCATAGATGGACGGATGGCTGGATGGACGGCTGGTTTGGATGGATGGCTGGATGGATGGCTGGCTGGAGGGATGGATTGATGGATGGATGACTAGTTGGATGGCTGGATGGATGGATTGCTGGATGGATGGCTGGCTGGAGGGATGGATGGATGGGTGGATGGCTGGATGGAGGGTTGGCTGGATGGTTGGCTGGCTGGATGGATGGATGGATGGATGGCTGGATGGATGGCTGGATGGAGGGATTGCTGGATGGATGGCTGGCTGGAGCGATGGATGGATGGCTGGATGGATGGCTGGTTGGATGGATGGCTTAATGGCTGGCTGGCTGGAGGGATGGATGGCTGGATGGATGGCTGGATGGATGGATGGATGGATGGCTGGCTGGAGGTATGGATGGATGGATGATTGGCTGGATGGATGGCTGGATGGAGAGATGGATGAATGCATGGATGACTGGATGGATGGCTGGATGGAGGGATAGCTGGATGGATGGCTTGCTGGAGGGATGGACGGATGGATGGTTGGCTGGATTGATGGCTGGATGGCTGGATGGCTGGATGGATGGCTTGCTGGAGGGATGGATGGATGGATGGATGGATGGCTGGATGGATGGCTGGATGGATGGATGGCTGGATGAATGGCTGGCTGGAGGGATGGATGGATGGCTGAATGGATGGCTGGATGGATGGATGGCTGGATGGATGACTCGCTGGATGGATGGATTAATGGATGGATGGCTGGATGGATGGCTGGATGGTTGGATGGATGGATGGCTGGATGGATGAATGGCTGAATGGATGGATGGCTGGATGGCTGGAAGTCTGGAGGGATGGATGGATGGCTGGATGGATGTCTGGATGGAGGAATGGCTGGATGGATGGCTGGCTGGAGAGATGGATCGATGGATGGATGGCTGGATGGATGGCTGGATGGATGGATGGCTGGATGGACGATTGGCTGGAGGGATGTATGGATGGATGGCTGGATGGATGGCTGGCTGGAGGGAAGGATGGATGGATGGATGGATGGCTGTATGGATGGCTGGATGGATAGATGGCTGGATGGATGGCTGGCTGGAGTGATGGATGCGTGGATGGTTGGATGGATGGCTAGTTGGATTGATGGCTGGATGGATGGCTGGCTGGAGGGATGGAAGGATGGATGGATGGCTGGACGGATGGCTGGATGGATGGAAGGCTGTGTGGATAGCTGGCTGGAGTAATGGATGGATGGATGGCTGAATGGATGGCTAGATCGATGGATGGCTGGATGGATGGCTGGCTGGAGGGATGGAGTCATGGATGGATGGCTGGATGGATGGCTGGATGGAAGGATGGCTGGATGCATGGCTGGCTGGAGGGATGGATTGAATGATGGATGGCTGGATGGCTGGCTGGATGGATGGCTGGCTGGAGCGATGGATGGATGGATGGATGGCAGGATCGATGGCTGGAAGGATGGATGGCTGGATGGATGGCTGGCTGGAGGGATGGCTGGATGGCTGGCTGGATGGATGGCTGGATAGATGGATGGCTGGATGGCTGTCTGGCTGGAGAGATGGAAGAATGGATAGGTGGCTGGGTGGATGGCTGCATGAATGGATGTCCGGATGGTTGGCTGGCTGGAGGGATGGATGGATGGAGGGATGGATGGATGGATGGATGGAAGGCTGGGTGGATGGATGGACGAATGGATGGCTGGATGGATGGCTGGCTGGAGGGATGGATGGATGGAGGGATGGATGGATGGATGGATGGCTGAATGGATGGCTGGATCGATGGATGGCTGTAGGAATGGATGGATGGATGGCTGGATGGATGGCTGGATCGATTGATGGCTGGATGGATGGCTGAATGGATGGCTGGATGGATGGATGGCTGGGTGGATAGCTGGCTGGAGGGATGGATGGATGGATGGATGGCTGGATGGATGGCTGGATGGATGGGTGGATGGTTGGATGGAGGGATGGCTGGATGGTTGGCTGGCTGGCTGGATGGATGGATGGATGGATGGCTGGATGGATGGCTGGATGGAGGGATTGCTGGTTGGATGGCTGGCTGGAGGGATGGACGGATAGCTGGATGGATGGCTGGAAGAATGGATGGCTTAATGGCTGGCTGGCTGGAGGGATGGATGGCTGGATGGATGGCTGGATGGATGGATGGATGGATGGCTGGCTGGAGGTATGGATGGATGGATGATTGGCGGGATGGATGGCTGGATGGAGAGATGGATGAATGCATGGATGGCTGGATGGATGGCTGGATGGAGGGATGGATGGATGGCTGGATGGATGGCTGGATGGATGGATGGCTGGATGGATGGCAGGCTGGAGGGATGAATGGATAGATGGCTGGATGGAGGGATGGCTGGATGGTTGGCTGGCTAGAGGGATGGATGGATGGATGGATGGCTGGATGGATGGCTGGCTGGAGGAATGCATGGATGGATGGATGGCTGGATGGACGGCAGGCTGGAGGGATGAATGGATAGATGGCTGGATGGAGGGATGGCTGGATGGTTGGCTGGCTAGAGGGATGGATGGATGGATGGATGGCTGGATGGATGGCTGGCTGGAGGAATGCATGGATGGATGGATGGCTGGATGGACGGCTGGTTTGGATGGATGGCTGGATGGATGGCTGGATGGATGGATGGCTGGACGGATGGATGGCTGGATGGATGGCTGGCTGGAGGGATGGATCGATGGATGGCTGGATGGATGGCTGGATGGATGGATGGCTGGATGGATGGCTGGATGGAGGAATGGGAGGATGGATGAATGGCTGGATGGATGGCTGGATGGATGGATGGCTGGATGTATGGCTGAATGGATAGCTGGATGGACGGATGGCTGGATAGAAAGCTGGCTGGAGGGATGGATGGATGGATGGATGGCTGGATGGATGGCTGGATAGATGGATGGCTGGATGGATGGCTGGCTGGAGGGATGGATTGATGGATGAATGGCTGGATGGGTTGCTGGATGGATGGATGGCTGGATGGATGGCTGGCTGGAGGGATGGATGGATGGATGGATGGCTGGATGGAGGGATCGCTGGATGGTTGGCTGGCTGGAAGGCTGGACGGTTGGATGGCTGGATGGATGGCTGGCTGGAGGGAAGGATGGATGGATGTCTGGATGGATGGCTGGATGGATGGATGGCTGGATGGATGGCTGGCTGGAGGAATGGATGGGTGGATGGATGGCTGGATTGATGGCTGGATGGATGGATGGCTGGATGGATGGCTAAATGGATGGCTGGATGGATGGATGGCTGGATGGATAGCTGGCTGGAGGGATGGATGGATGGATGGATGGTTGGATGGACTGCTGGATGGATTGGATGGCTGGATGGATGGCTGGCTGGAGGGATGGATTGATGGATGGATGGCTGGATGGATGGCTGGATGGATGAATGGCTGGATGGATGGCTGGCTGGAGGGATGGATGGATGGCTGGATGGAGGGATGGCTGGATGTAGGGTTGGCTGGATGGTTGGCTGGCTGGAGGGATGGATGGATGGATGGATGGCTGGATGGATGGCTGGCTGGAGGGATGGATGGGTGGCTGGATGGACGGCTGGATGGATGGATGGCTGGATGGATGGCTGGCTGGAGGGATGGATTGAGGGATGGATGGCTGGATGGATGGCTGGATGGATGGATGGCTGGATGGATGGCTGGCTGGAGGGTTGGATGGTTGGATGGCTGGATGGAGGTATGGCTTGATGGTTGGCTGGCTGGAGGGATGGATGGATGGATGGCTGGCTGGAGGGATGCATGGATGGTTGGATGGCTGGATGGACGGCTGGTTTGGATGGATGGCTGGATGGACGTCTGGCTGGAGGGATGGATTGATGGATGGATGGCTGGATGGATGGCTGGCTGGAGGGATGGATTGATGGGTGGATGGCTGGATGGAGGGATGGCTGGATGGTTGTCTGGCTGGCTGGATGGATGGATGGATGGATGGATGGCTGGATGGATGGCTGATTGGATGGCTGGATGGATGGATGGCTGGAAAGATAGCTGGCTGGAGGGATGGATGGATGGAGGGATGGCTGGCTGGATGGCTGGATGGATGGATGGATGGATGGATGGTTGGCTGGAGGGATGGATTGATGGATGGATGGCTGGATGGGTTGCTGGATGGATGGATGGCTGGATGGATGGCTGGCTGGAGGGATGGATGGATGGATGAATGGCTGGATGGAGGGATGGCTGGATGGTTGGCTGGCTGGTTGGCTGGACGGTTGGATGGCTGGATGGTTGGCTGGGTGGAGGGATGGATGGATGGATGGCTGGAAGGATGACTGGATGAATGGATGGCTGGATGGATGGCTGGCTGGAGGAATGGATGGATGGATGGATGGCTGGATTGATGGCTGGATGGATCGATGGCTGGATGGATGGCTGAATGGATGGCTGGATGGATGGCTGGCTGGATGAATAGCTGGCTGGAGGGATGGATGGATGGATGGATGGTTGGATGGATGGCTGGCTGGAGGGATGGATTGATGGATGGATGGCTGGATGGATGGCTGGATGCATGGATGGCTGGATAGATGGCTGGCTGGAGGGATGGATGGATGGCTGGATGGAGGGATGGAGGGATGGCTGGATCTAGGGATGGCTAGATGGTTGGCTGGCTGGAGGGATGGATGGATGGCTGGCTGGATGGCTGGCTGGAGGGATGGATGGATGGCTGGATGGACGGCTGGATGGATGGATGGCTGGATGGATGGCTGGCTGGAGGGATGGATTGATGGATGGATGGCTTGATGGATGGCTGGATGGATGGATGGCTGGATGGATGGCTGGCTGGAGGGATGGATGGATGGATGGCTGGATGGAGGGATGGCTGGATGTTTGGCTGGCTAGAGGGATGGATGGATGAATGGATGGCCGGATGGATGGCTGGCTGGAGGGATGCATGGATGGACGGATGGCTGGATGGACGGCTGGTTTGGATGGATGGCTGGATGGATGGCTGGCTGGAGGGATGGATTGATGGATGGATGACTGGTTGGATGGCTGGATGGATGGATTTCTGGATGGATGACTGGCTGGAGGGATGGATGGATGGGTGGATGGCTGGATGGAGGGATGGCTGGATGGTTGGCTGGCTGGATGGATGGATGGCTGGATGGATGGCTAGATGGAGGGATTGCTGGATGGATGGCTGGCTTGAGAGATGGATGGATGGCTGGATGGATGGCTGGATGGATGGATGGCTTAATGGCTGGCTGGCTGGAGGGATGGATGGCTGGATGGATGGCTGGATGAATGGATGGATGAATGGCTGGCTGGAGGTATGGATGGATGGATGATTGGCTGGATGGATGGCTGGATGGAGAGATGGATGAATGCATGGATGGCTGGATGGATGGCTGGATGGAGGGATAGCTGGATGGATGGCTTGCTGGAGGGATGGATGGATGGATGGTTGGCTGGATTGATGGCTGGATGGCTGGATGGATGGCTTGCTGGAGGGATGGATGGATGGATGGATGGATGGCTGGATGGATGGCTGGATGGATGGATGGCTGGATGGATGGCTGGATGGAAGGATGGCTGGATGCATGGCTGGCTGGAGGGATGGATTGAATGATGGATGGCTGGATGGCTGGCTGGATGGATGGCTGGCTGGAGCGATGGATGGATGGATGGATGGCAGGATGGATGGCTGGAAGGATGGATGGCTGGATGGAAGGCTGGCTGGAGGGATGGCTGGATGGCTGGCTGGATGGATGGCTGGATAGATGGATGGCTGGATGGCTGTCTGGCTGGAGAGATGGAAGAATGGATAGGTGGCTGGGTGGATGGCTGCATGAATGGATGTCCGGATGGTTGGCTGGCTGGAGGGATGGATGGATGGAGGGATGGATGGATGGATGGATGGAAGGCTGGTTGGATGGATGGACGAATGGATGGCTGGATGGATGGCTGGCTGGAGGGATGGATGGATGGAGGGATGGATGGATGGATGGATGGCTGATTGGATGGCTGGATCGATGGATGGCTGTAGGAATGGATGGATGGATGGCTGGATGGATGGCTGGATGGATTGATGGCTGGATGGATGGCTGAATGGATGGCTGGATGGATGGATGGCTGGGTGGATAGCTGGCTGGAGGGATGGATGGATGGATGGATGGCTGGATGGATGGCTGGATGGATGGGTGGATGGTTGGATGGAGGGATGGCTGGATGGTTGGCTGGCTGGCTGGATGGATGGATGGATGGATGGCTGGATGGATGGCTGGATGGAGGGATTGCTGGTTGGATGGCTGGCTGGAGGGATGGACGGATAGCTGGATGGATGGCTGGAAGAATGGATGGCTTAATGGCTGGCTGGCTGGAGGGATGGATGGCTGGATGGATGGCTGGATGGATGGATGGCTGGCTGGAGGGATGGATGGATGGATGGCTGGATGGAGGGATGGCTGGATGTTTGGCTGGCTAGAGGGATGGATGGATGAATGGATGGCCGGATGGATGGCTGGCTGGAGGGATGCATGGATGGACGGATGGCTGGATGGACGGCTGGTTTGGATGGATGGCTGGATGGATGGCTGGCTGGAGGGATGGATTGATGGATGGATGACTGGTTGGATGGCTGGATGGATGGATTTCTGGATGGATGGCTGGCTGGAGGGATGGATTGATGGATGGATGGCTTGATGGATGGCTGGATGGATGGATGGCTGGATGGATGGCTGGCTGGAGGGATGGATGGATGGATGGCTGGATGGAGGGATGGCTGGATGTTTGGCTGGCTAGAGGGATGGATGGATGAATGGATGGCCGGATGGATGGCTGGCTGGAGGGATGCATGGATGGACGGATGGCTGGATGGACGGCTGGTTTGGATGGATGGCTGGATGGATGGCTGGCTGGAGGGATGGATTGATGGATGGATGACTGGTTGGATGGCTGGATGGATGGATTTCTGGATGGATGACTGGCTGGAGGGATGGATGGATGGGTGGATGGCTGGATGGAGGGATGGCTGGATGGTTGGCTGGCTGGATGGATGGATGGCTGGATGGATGGCTAGATGGAGGGATTGGTGGATGGATGGCTGGCTGGAGAGATGGATGGATGGCTGGATGGATGGCTGGATGGATGGATGGCTTAATGGCTGGCTGGCTGGAGGGATGGATGGCTGGATGGATGGCTGGATGAATGGATGGATGAATGGCTGGCTGGAGGTATGGATGGATGGATGATTGGCTGGATGGATGGCTGGATGGAGAGATGGATGAATGCATGGATGGCTGGATGGATGGCTGGATGGAGGGATAGCTGGATGGATGGCTTGCTGGAGGGATGGATGGATGGATGGTTGGCTGGATTGATGGCTGGATGGCTGGATGGATGGCTTGCTGGAGGGATGGATGGATGGATGGATGGATGGCTGGATGGATGGCTGGATGGATGGATGGCTGGATGGATGGCTGGATGGAAGGATGGCTGGATGCATGGCTGGCTGGAGGGATGGATTGAATGATGGATGGCTGGATGGCTGGCTGGATGGATGGCTGGCTGGAGCGATGGATGGATGGATGGATGGCAGGATGGATGGCTGGAAGGATGGATGGCTGGATGGAAGGCTGGCTGGAGGGATGGCTGGATGGCTGGCTGGATGGATGGCTGGATAGATGGATGGCTGGATGGCTGTCTGGCTGGAGAGATGGAAGAATGGATAGGTGGCTGGGTGGATGGCTGCATGAATGGATGTCCGGATGGTTGGCTGGCTGGAGGGATGGATGGATGGAGGGATGGATGGATGGATGGATGGAAGGCTGGGTGGATGGATGGACGAATGGATGGCTGGATGGATGGCTGGCTGGAGGGATGGATGGATGGAGGGATGGATGGATGGATGGATGGCTGAATGGATGGCTGGATCGATGGATGGCTGTAGGAATGGATGGATGGATGGCTGGATGGATGGCTGGATGGATTGATGGCTGGATGGATGGCTGAATGGATGGCTGGATGGATGGATGGCTGGGTGGATAGCTGGCTGGAGGGATGGATGGATGGATGGATGGCTGGATGGATGGCTGGATGGATGGGTGGATGGTTGGATGGAGGGATGGCTGGATGGTTGGCTGGCTGGCTGGATGGATGGATGGATGGATGGCTGGATGGATGGCTGGATGGAGGGATTGCTGGTTGGATGGCTGGCTGGAGGGATGGACGGATAGCTGGATGGATGGCTGGAAGAATGGATGGCTTAATGGCTGGCTGGCTGGAGGGATGGATGGCTGGATGGATGGCTGGATGGATGGATGGATGGATGGCTGGCTGGAGGTATGGATGGATGGATGATTGGCGGGATGGATGGCTGGATGGAGAGATGGATGAATGCATGGATGGCTGGATGGATGGCTGGATGGAGGGATGGATGGATGGCTGGATGGACGGCTGGATGGATGGATGGCTGGATGGATGGCTGGCTGGAGGGATGGATTGATGGATGGATGGCTGGATGGATGGCTGGATGGATGGATGGCTGGATGGATGGCAGGCTGGAGGGATGAATGGATAGATGGCTGGATGGAGGGATGGCTGGATGGTTGGCTGGCTAGAGGGATGGATGGATGGATGGATGGCTGGATGGATGGCTGGCTGGAGGAATGCATGGATGGATGGATGGCTGGATGGACGGCTGGTTTGGATGGATGGCTGGATGGATGGCTGGATGGATGGATGGCTGGACGGATGGATGGCTGGATGGATGGCTGGCTGGAGGGATGGATCGATGGATGGCTGGATGGATGGCTGGATGGATGGATGGCTGGATGGATGGCTGGATGGAGGAATGGGAGGATGGATGAATGGCTGGATGGATGGCTGGATGGATGGATGGCTGGATGTATGGCTGAATGGATAGCTGGATGGACGGATGGCTGGATAGAAAGCTGGCTGGAGGGATGGATGGATGGATGGATGGCTGGATGGATGGCTGGATAGATGGATGGCTGGATGGATGGCTGGCTGGAGGGATGGATTGATGGATGAATGGCTGGATGGGTTGCTGGATGGATGGATGGCTGGATGGATGGCTGGCTGGAGGGATGGATGGATGGATGGATGGCTGGATGGAGGGATCGCTGGATGGTTGGCTGGCTGGAAGGCTGGACGGTTGGATGGCTGGATGGATGGCTGGCTGGAGGGAAGGATGGATGGATGTCTGGATGGATGGCTGGATGGATGGATGGCTGGATGGATGGCTGGCTGGAGGAATGGATGGGTGGATGGATGGCTGGATTGATGGCTGGATGGATGGATGGCTGGATGGATGGCTAAATGGATGGCTGGATGGATGGATGGCTGGATGGATTGCTGGCTGGAGGGATGGATGGATGGATGGATGGTTGGATGGACTGCTGGATGGATTGGATGGCTGGATGGATGGCTGGCTGGAGGGATGGATTGATGGATGGATGGCTGGATGGATGGCTGGATGGATGAATGGCTGGATGGATGGCTGGCTGGAGGGATGGATGGATGGCTGGATGGAGGGATGGCTGGATGTAGGGTTGGCTGGGTGGTTGGCTGGCTGGAGGGATGGATGGATGGATGGATGGCTGGATGGATGGCTGGCTGGAGGGATGGATGGGTGGCTGGATGGACGGCTGGATGGATGGATGGCTGGATGGATGGCTGGCTGGAGGGATGGATTGAGGGATGGATGGCTGGATGGATGGCTGGATGGATGGATGGCTGGATGGATGGCTGGCTGGAGGGTTGGATGGTTGGATGGCTGGATGGAGGTATGGCTTGATGGTTGGCTGGCTGGAGGGATGGATGGATGGATGGCTGGCTGGAGGGATGCATGGATGGTTGGATGGCTGGATGGACGGCTGGTTTGGATGGATGGCTGGATGGACGTCTGGCTGGAGGGATGGATTGATGGATGGATGGCTGGATGGATGGCTGGCTGGAGGGATGGATTGATGGGTGGATGGCTGGATGGAGGGATGGCTGGATGGTTGTCTGGCTGGCTGGATGGATGGATGGATGGATGGATGGCTGGATGGATGGCTGAATGGATGGCTGGATGGATGGATGGCTGGAAAGATAGCTGGCTGGAGGGATGGATGGATGGAGGGATGGCTGGCTGGATGGCTGGATGGATGGATGGATGGATGGATGGTTGGCTGGAGGGATGGATTGATGGATGGATGGCTGGATGGGTTGCTGGATGGATGGATGGCTGGATGGATGGCTGGCTGGAGGGATGGATGGATGGATGAATGGCTGGATGGAGGGATGGCTGGATGGTTGGCTGGCTGGTTGGCTGGACGGTTGGATGGCTGGATGGTTGGCTGGCTGGAGGGATGGATGGATGGATGGCTGGAAGGATGACTGGATGAATGGATGGCTGGATGGATGGCTGGCTGGAGGAATGGATGGATGGATGGATGGCTGGATTGATGGCTGGATGGATCGATGGCTGGATGGAGGGCTGAATGGATGGCTGGATGGATGGCTGGCTGGATGAATAGCTGGCTGGAGGGATGGATGGATGGATGGATGGTTGGATGGATGGCTGGCTGGAGGGATGGATTGATGGATGGATGGCTGGATGGATGGCTGGATGCATGGATGGCTGGATAGATGGCTGGCTGGAGGGATGGATGGATGGCTGGATGGAGGGATGGAGGGATGGCTGGATCTAGGGATGGCTAGATGGTTGGCTGGCTGGAGGGATGGATGGATGGCTGGCTGGATGGCTGGCTGGAGGGATGGATGGATGGCTGGATGGACGGCTGGATGGATGGATGGCTGGATGGATGGCTGGCTGGAGGGATGGATTGATGGATGGATGGCTTGATGGATGGCTGGATGGATGGATGGCTGGATGGATGGTTGGCTGGAGGGATGGATGGATGGATGGCTGGATGGAGGGATGGCTGGATGTTTGGCTGGCTAGAGGGATGGATGGATGAATGGATGGCCGGATGGATGGCTGGCTGGAGGGATGCATGGATGGACGGATGGCTGGATGGACGGCTGGTTTGGATGGATGGCTGGATGGATGGCTGGCTGGAGGGATGGATTGATGGATGGATGACTGGTTGGATGGCTGGATGGATGGATTTCTGGATGGATGACTGGCTGGAGGGATGGATGGATGGGTGGATGGCTGGATGGAGGGATGGCTGGATGGTTGGCTGGCTGGATGGATGGATGGCTGGATGGATGGCTAGATGGAGGGATTGCTGGATGGATGGCTGGCTGGAGAGATGGATGGATGGCTGGATGGATGGCTGGATGGATGGATGGCTTAATGGCTGGCTGGCTGGAGGGATGGATGGCTGGATGGATGGCTGGATGAATGGATGGATGAATGGCTGGCTGGAGGTATGGATGGATGGATGATTGGCTGGATGGATGGCTGGATGGAGAGATGGATGAATGCATGGATGGCTGGATGGATGGCTGGATGGAGGGATAGCTGGATGGATGGCTTGCTGGAGGGATGGATGGATGGATGGTTGGCTGGATTGATGGCTGGATGGCTGGATGGATGGCTTGCTGGAGGGATGGATGGATGGATGGATGGATGGCTGGATGGATGGCTGGATGGATGGATGGCTGGATGAATGGCTGGCTGGAGGGATGGATGGATGGCTGAATGGATGGCTGGATGGATGGATGGCTGGATGGATGACTCGCTGGATGGATAGCTTAATGGATGGATGGCTGGATGGATGGCTGGATGGTTGGATGGATGGATGGCTGGATGGATGAATGTCTGAATGGATGGATGGCTGGATGGCTGGAAGTCTGGATGGATGGATGGCTGGATGGATGGCTGGATGGATGGACGGATGGATGGAGGGATGGCTGGATGGATGGCTGGCTGGAGGGATGGATGGATGGCTGGATGGATGTCTGGATGGAGGAATGGCTGGATGGATGGCAGGCTGGAGAGATGGATCGATGGATGGATGGCTGGATGGATGGCTGGATGGATGGATGGCTGGATGGACGATTGGCTGGAGGGATGTATGGATGGATGGCTGGATGGATGGCTGGCTGGAGGGAAGGATGGATGGATGGATGGATGGCTGTATGGATGGCTGGATGGATAGATGGCTGGATGGATGGCTGGCTGGAGTGATGGATGCGTGGATGGTTGGATGGATGGCTAGTTGGATTGATGGCTGGATGGATGGCTGGCTGGAGGGATGGAAGGATGGATGGATGGCTGGATGGATGGCTGGATGGATGGCTGGATGTCTTGATGGCTGGCTGGATGGATGGATGACTGGTTTGCTGGATGTATGGATGGATGGCTGGATGGATGGCTGGATGGATGGATGGATGAATGGATGGATGGATGGATGGATGGATGGATGGATGGCTGGATGGATGGCTGGATGGATGGATGGATGGATGGATGGATGGATGGATGGATGGATGGATGGATGGATGGATGGATGGATTGATGGATGGATGGATGGATGGGTGGCTGGAGGGATGGATGGAAGGCTGGCTGGAGGGATGGATGGATGGATGGCTGGATGGATGGCTGGATAGATGGATGGCTGGATGGATGGCTGGATGGAGGGATGGATGGATGGATGGGTGGCTGGATGAATGGCTGGATGGATGGATTTCCGGATGGATGGCTGTCTGGAGAGATGGCTGGATGGATGGATGGCTGGATGGATGGCTGGCTGGAGGGATGGATGGATGGATGGATGGCTGGATGGATGGCTGGATGTATGGATGTCTGGATGGATGGCTTGCTGGAGGGATGGATGGGTGGCTGGATGGATGGCTGGATGGATGGCTGGATGGATTGCTGGCTGGAGGAATGGATGGATTAATGGATGGCTGGACGGATGGCTGGATGGATGGAAGGCTGGGTGGAAGGCTGGCTGGAGTAATGGATGGATGGATGGCTGAATGGATGGCTAGATCGATGGATGGCTGGATGGATGGCTGGCTGGAGGGATGGAGTCATGGATGGATGGCTGGATGGATGGCTGGATGGAAGGATGGCTGGATGCATGGCTGGCTGGAGGGATGGATTGAATGATGGATGGCTGGATGGCTGGCTGGATGGATGGCTGGCTGGAGCGATGGATGGATGGATGGATGGCAGGATGGATGGCTGGAAGGCTGGATGGATGGATGGACGAATGGATGGCTGGATGGATGGCTGGCTGGAGGGATGGATGGATGGAGGGATGGATGGATGGATGGATGGCTGAATGGATGGCTAGATCGATGGATGGCTGTAGGAATGGATGGATGGATGGCTGGATGGATGGCTTAATGAATTGATGGCTGGATGGATGGCTGAATGGATGGCTGGATGGATGGATGGCTGGGTGGATAGCTGGCTGGAGGGATGGATGGATGGATGGATGGCTGGATGGATTGCTGGATGGATGGGTGGATGGTTGGATGGAGGGATGGCTGGATGGTTGGCTGGCTGGATGGATGGATGGATGGCTGGATGGATGGCTGGATGGAGGGATTGCTGGATGGATGGCTGGCTGGAGGGATGGACGGATGGCTGGATGGATGGCTGGATGGATGGATGGCTTAATGGCTGGCTGACTGGAGGGATGGATGGCTGGATGGATGGATGGATGGATGGATGGCTGGCTGGAGGTATGGATGGTTGGATGATTGGCTGGATGGATGGCTGGATGGAGAGATGGATGAATGCATGGATGGCTGGATGGATGGCTGGATGGATGGCTGGATGGATAGCTTGCTGGAGGGATGGATGGATGGATGGTTGGCTGGATTGATGGCTGGATGGCTGGATGGCTGGATGGATGGCTTGCTGGAGGGATGGATGGATAGATGGATGGATGGCTGGATGGATGGCTGGATGGATGGATGGCTGAATGAATGGCTGGCTGGAGGAATGGATGGATGGCTGGATGGATGGCTGGATGGATGGATGGCTGGATGGATGGCTCGCTGGCGGGATGGATGGATGGATGGATGGCTGGATGGATGGCTTAATGGATGGATGGCTGGATGGATGGCTGGATGGTTGGATGGATGGATGGCTGGATGGATGGATGGCTGGTGGATGGATGGCTGGATGGCTGGAAGTCTGGATGGATAGCTGGATGGATGGCTGGATGGATGGACGGATGGATGGATGGCTGGATGGATGGCTCGCTGGCGGGATGGATGGATGGATGGATGGCTGGATGGATGGCTTAATGGATGGATGGCTGGATGGATGGCTGGATGGAAGGATGGATGGCTGTCTGGATGGATGTCTGGATGGAGGAATGGCTGGAAGGATGGCTGGCTGGAGGGATGGATGGATGGATGGATGGCTGGATGGATGGCTGGATGGATGGATTGCTGGATGGACGAATGGCTGGAGGGATGGATCGATGGATGGCTGGATGGATGGCTGGCTGGAGGGATGGATGGATGGATGGAAGGATGGCTGTATGGATGGCTGGAAGGACGGATGGCTGGATGGATGGCTGGCTGGAGTGATGGATGCGTGGATGGTTGGATGGATGGCTAGTTGGATTGATGGCTGGATGGATGGCTGGCTGGAGGGATGGAAGGATGGATGGATGGCTGGATGGATGTCTGGATGGATGGCTGGATGTCTGGATGGCTGGCTGGATGGATGGATGAATGGTTGGCTGGATGTATGGATGGATGGCTGGATGGATGGTTGGATGGATGGATGGATGGATGGATGGCTGGATGGACGGATGGATGGATGGCTGGATGGCTGGAAGTCTGGATGGATGGATGGCTGGATGGATGGCTGGATGGATGGACGGATGGATGGAGGGATGGCTGGATGGATGGCTGGCTGGAGGGATGGATGGATGGCTGGATGGATGTCTGGATGGAGGAATGGCTGGATGGATGGCAGGCTGGAGAGATGGATCGATGGATGAATGGCTGGATGGATGGCTGGATGGATGGATGGCTGGATGGACGATTGGCTGGAGGGATGTATGGATGGGTGGCATGATGGATGGCTGGCTGGAGGGAAGGATGGATGGATGGATGGATGGCTGTATGGATGGCTGGATGGATAGATGGCTGGATGGATGGCTGGCTGGAGTGATGGATGCGTGGATGGTTGGATGGATGGCTAGTTGGATTGATGGCTGGATGGATGGCTGGCTGGAGGGATGGAAGGATGGATGGATGGCTGGATGGATGGCTGGATGGATGGCTGGATGTCTTGATGGCTGGCTGGATGGATGGATGACTGGTTGGCTGGATGTATGGATGGATGGCTGGATGGATGGCTGGATGGATGGATGGATGAATGGATGGATGGCTGAATGGATGGATGGATGGATGGCTGGATGGATGGCTGGATGGATGGCTGGATGGATGGATGGATGGATGGATGGATGGATGGATGGATGGATGGATGGATGGATGGATGGATTGATGGATGGATGGATGGATGGGTGGCTGGAGGGATGGATGGAAGGCTGGCTGGAGGTATGGATGGATGGATGGCTGGATGGATGGCTGGATAGATGGATGGCTGGATGGATGGCTGGCTGGAGGGATGGATGGATGCATGGGTGGCTGGATGAATGGCTGGATGGATGGATTTCCGGATGGATGGCTGTCTGGAGAGATGGCTGGATGGATGGATGGCTGGATGGATGGCTGGCTGGAGGGATGGATGGATGGATGGATGGCTGGATGGATGGCTGGATGGATGGATGTCTGGATGGATGGCTTGCTGGAGGGATGGATGGGTAGCTGGATGGATGGCTGGATGGATGGCTGGATGGATTGCTGGCTGGAGGAAAGAATGGATTAATGGATGGCTGGACGGATGGCTGGATGGATGGAAGGCTGGGTGGAAGGCTGGCTGGAGTAATGGATGGATGGATGGCTGAATGGATGGCTAGATCGATGGATGGCTGGATGGATGGCTGGCTGGAGGGATGGAGTCATGGATGGATGGCTGGATGGATGGCTGAATGGAAGGATGGCTGGATGCATGGCTGGCTGGAGGGATGGATTGAATGATGGACGGCTGGATGGCTGGCTGGATGGATGGCTGGCTGGAGCGATGGATGGATGGATGGATGGCAGGATGGATGGCTGGAAGGCTGGATGGATGGATGGACGAATGGATGGCTGGATGGATGGCTGGCTGGAGGGATGGATGGATGGAGGGATGGATGGATGGATGGATGGCTGAATGGATGGCTAGATCGATGGATGGCTGTAGGAATGGATGGATGGATGGCTGGATGGATGGCTTAATGGATTGATGGCTGGATGGATGGCTGAATGGATGGCTGGATGGATGGATGGCTGGGTGGATAGATGGCTGGAGGGATGGATGGATGGATGGATGGCTGGATGGATTGCTGGATGGATGGGTGGATGGTTGGATGGAGGGATGGCTGGATGGTTGGCTGGCTGGATGGATGGATGGATGGCTGGATGGATGGCTGGATGGAGGGATTGCTGGATGGATGGCTGGCTGGAGGGATGGACGGATGGCTGGATGGATGGCTGGATGGATGGATGGCTTAATGGCTGGCTGACTGGAGGGATGGATGGCTGGATGGATGGCTGGATGGATGGATGGATGGATGGATGGCTGGCTGGAGGTATGGATGGTTGGATGATTGGCTGGATGGATGGCTGGATGGAGAGATGGATGAATGCATGGATGGCTGGATGGATGGCTGGATGGAGGGATGGCTGGATGGATAGCCTGCTGGAGGGATGGATGGATGGATGGTTGGCTGGATTGATGGCTGGATGGCTGGATGATTGGACGGATGGCTTGCTGGAGGGATGGATGGATGGATGGATGGATGGCTGGATGGATGGCTGGATGGATGGATGGCTGAATGAATGGCTGGCTGGAGGAATGGATGGATGGCTGGATGGATGGCTGGATGGATGGATGGCTGGATGGATGGCTCGCTGGCGGGATGGATGGATGGATGGATGGCTGGATGGATGGCTTAATGGATGGATGGCTGGATGGATGGCTGGATGGTTGGATGGATGGATGGCTGGATGGATGGATGGCTGGTGGATGGATGGCTGGATGGCTGGAAGTCTGGATGGATGGCTGGATGGATGGCTGGATGGATGGACGGATGGATGGAGGGATGGCTGGATGGATGGCTGGATGGAAGGATGGATGGCTGTCTGGATGGATGTCTGGATGGAGGAATGGCTGGAAGGATGGCTGGCTGGAGGGATGGATGGATGGATGGATGGCTGGATGGATGGCTGGATGGATGGATTGCTGGATGGACGAATGGCTGGAGGGATGGATGGATGGATGGCTGGATGGATGGCTGGCTGGAGGGATGGATGGATGGATGGAAGGATGGCTGTATGGATGGCTGGATGGATGGATGGCTGGATGGATGGCTGGCTGGAGTGATGGATGCGTGGATGGTTGGATGGATGGCTAGTTGGATTGATGGCTGGATGGATGGCTGGCTGGAGGGATGGAAGGATGGATGGATGGCTGGATGGATGTCTGGATGGATGGCTGGATGTCTGGATGGCTGGCTGGATGGATGGATGACTGGTTGGCTGGATGTATGGATGGATGGCTGGATGGATGGTTGGATGGATGGATGGATGGATGGATGGCTGGATGGATGGATGGATGGCTGGATGGATGGCTGGATGGATGGCTGGATGGATGGATGGATGGATGGATGGATGGATGGATGGCTGGCTGGAGGGATGGATGGAAGGCTGGCTGGAGGGATGGATGGATGGATGGCAGGATGGATGGCTGGTTAGATGGATGGCTGGATGGATGGCTGGCTGGAGGGATGGATGGATGGATGGGTGGCTGGATGGATGGCTGGATGGATGGATGGATGGATGGATGGATTAATGGATGGATGGATGGATGGATGGATGGATGGATGGATGGATGGCTGGCTGGCTGGAGGGATGGATGGAAGGCTGGCTGGAGGGATGGATGGATAGATGGATGGATGGATGGATGGATGGATGGATGGATGGCTGGCTGGAGGGATGGATGGATGCATGGGTGGCTGGATGGATGGCTGGATGGATGGATTTCCGGATGGATGGCTGTCTGGAGAGATGGCTGGATGGATGGATGGCTAGATGGATGGCTGGCTGGAGGGATGGATGGATGGATGGCTGGAAGGATGACTGGTTGAATGGATGGCTGGATGGATGGCTGGCTGGAGGAATGGATGGATGGATGGCTGGATTGATGGCTGGATGGATGGATGGCTGGATGGATGGCTGAATGGATGGCTGGATGGATGGATGGCTGGATGAATAGCTGGCTGGAGGGATGGATGGATGGATGGATGGTGGATGGACGGCAGGATGGATGGATGGCTGGATGGATGGCTGGCTGGAGGGATGGATTGATGGATGGATGGCTGGATGGATGGATGGATGGATGGCTGGATAGATGGCTGGCTGGAGGGATGGATGGATGGCTGGATGGAGGGATGGAGGGATGGCTGGATGTAGGGTTGGCTAGATGGTTGGCTGGCTGGAGGGATGGATGGATGGCTGGATGGATGGCTGGCTGGAGGGATGGATGGATGGCTGGATGGATGGCTGGATTGATGGATGGCTGGATGGATGGCTGGCTGGAGGGATGGATGGATGGATGGCTGAATGGAGGGATGGCAGGATGGTTGGCTGGCTAGAGGGAGGGATGGATGAATGGATGGCTGGATGGATGGCTGGCTGGAGGGATGCATGGATGGATGGATGGCTGGATGTACGGCTGGTTTGGATGGATGGCTGGATGGATGGCTGGCTGGAGGGATGGGTTGATGGATGGATGACTGGTTGGATGGCTGGATGGATGGATTGCTGGATGGATGGCTGACTGGAGGGATGGATGGATGCGTGGATGGCTGGATGGAGGGATGGCTGGATGGTTGGCTGGCTGGATGGATGGATGGATGGATGGCTGGATGGATGGCTGGATGGAGGGATTGCTGGATGGATGGCTGGCTGGAGCGATGGATGGATGGCTGGATGGATGGCTGGATGGATGGATGGCTTAATGGCTGGCTGGCTGGAGGGATGGATGGCTGGATGGATGGCTGGATGGATGGATGGATGGCTGGCTGGAGGTATGGATGGATGGATGATTGGCTGGATGGATGGCTGGATGGAGAGATGGATGAATGCATGGATGGCTGGATGGATGGCTGGATGGAGGGATGGCTGGATGGATGGCCTGCTGGAGGGATGGATGGATGGATGGTTGGCTGGATTGATGGCTGGATGGCTGGATGGCTGGATGGATGGCTTGCTGGAGGGATGGATGGATGGATGGATGGATGGCTGGATGGATGGCTGGATGGATGGATGGCTGGATGAATGGCTGGCTGGAGGGATGGATGGATGGCTGGATGGATGGCTGGATGGATGGATGGCTGGATGGATGACTCGCTGGATGGATGGCTTAATGGATGGATGGCTGGATGGATGGCTGGATGGTTGGATGGATGGATGGATGGATGGATGGATGGCTGGATGGATGGATGGCTGGATGGCTGGAAGTCTGGATGGATGGATGGCTGGATGGATGGCTGGATGGATGGACGGATGGATGGAGGGATGGCTGGATGGATGGCTGGCTGGAGGGATGTATGTATGGCTGGATGGATGTCTGGATGAAGGAATGGCTGGATGGATGGCTGGCTGGAGAGATGGATCGATGGATGGATGGCTGGATGGATGGCTGGATGGATGGATGGCTGGACGGACGATTGGCTGGAGGGATGTATGGGTGGATGGCTGGATGGATGGCTGGCTGGAGGGAAGGATGGATGGATGGATGGATGGCTGTATGGATGGCTGGATGGAAAGATGGCTGGATGGATGGCTGGCTGGAGTGATGGATGCGTGGATGGTTGGATGGATGGCTAGTTGGATTGATGGCTGGATGGATGGCTGGCTGGAGGGATGGAAGGATGGATGGATGGCTGGATGGATGGCTGGATGGATGGCTCGATGTCTTGATGGCTGGCTGGATGGATGGATGACTGGTTGGCTGGATGTATGGATGGATGGCTGGATGGATGGCTGGATGGATGGATGGATGAATGGATGAATGGCTGGATGGATGGATGGATGGATGGCTGGATGGATGGCTGGATGGATGGCTGGATGGATGGATGGATGGATGGATGGATGGATGGAAGGATGGATGGATGGATGGATGGATGGATGGATGGATGGATGGATGGATGGCTGGAGGGATGGATGGAAGGCTGGCTGGAGGGATGGATGGATGGATGGCTGGATGGATGGCTGGATAGATGGATGGCTGGATGGATGGCTGGCTGGAGGGATGGATGGATGCATGGGTGGCTGGATGGATGGCTGGATGGATGGATTACCGGATGGATGGCTGCCTGGAGAGATGGCTGGATGGATGGATGGCTGGATGGATGGCTGGCTGGAGTGATGGATTCGTGGATGGTTGGATGGATGGCTAGTTGGATTGATGGCTGGATGGATGGCTGGCTGGAGGGATGGAAGGATGGATGGATGGCTGGATGGATGGCTGGATGGATGTCTGGATGTCTGGATGGCTGGCTGGATGGATGGATGACAGGTTGGCTGGATGTATGGATGGATGGCTGGATGGATGGTTGGATGGATGGATGGATGGATGGATGGCTGGATGGATGGATGGCTGGATGGATGGCTGGATGGATGGCTGGATGGATGGATGGATGGATGGATGGATGGATGGATGGATGGATGGATGGCTGGCTGGAGGGATGGATGGAAGGCTGGCTGGAGGGATGGATGGATGGCTGGATGGATGGCTGGTTAGATGGATGGCTGGATGGATGGCTGGCTGGAGGGATGGATGGATGGATGGGTGGCTGGATGGATGGCTGGATGGATGGATGGATGGATGGATGGATGGATGGATGGATGGATGGATGGATGGCTGGCTGGCTGGAGGGATGGATGGAAGGCTGGCTGGAGGGATGGATGGATGGATGGCTGGATGGATGGCTGGATAGATGGATGGCTGGATGGATGGCTGGCTGGAGGGATGGCTGGATGCATGGGTGGCTGGATGGATGGCTGGATGGATGGATTTCCGGATGGATGGCTGTCTGGAGAGATGGCTGGATGGATGGATGGCTGGATGGATGGCTGGCTGGAGGAATGGATGGATGGATGGCTGGAAGGATGACTGGATGAATGGATGGCTGGATGGATGGCTGGCTGGAGGAATGGATGGATGGATGGCTGGATTGATGGCTGGATGGATGGATGGCTGGATGGATGGCTGAATGGATGGCTGGATGGATGGCTGGCTGGATGGATAGCTGGCTGGAGGGATGGATGGATGGTTGGATGGACGGCTGGATGGATGGATGGCTGGATGGATGGCTGGCTGGAGGGATGGATTGATGGATGGATGGCTGGATGGATGGCTGGATGGAGGGATGGCTGGATGGCTGGCTTGCTGGAGGGATGGATGGATGGATGGTTGGCTGGATTGATGGCTGGATGGCTGGATGGCTGGATGGATGGCTTGCTGGAGGAATGGATGGATGGATGGATCGATGGCTGGATGGATGGCTGGATGGATGGATGGCAGGATGAATGGCTGGCTGGAGGGATGGATGGATGGCTGAATGGATGGCTGGATGGATGGATGGCTGGATGGATGACTCGCTGGATGGATGGCTTAATGGATGGATGGCTGGATGGATGGCTGGATGGTTGGATGGATGGATGGATGGATGGATGGATGGATGGCTGGATGGATGGATGGCTGGATGGCTGGAAGTCTGGATGGATGGATGGCTGGATGGATGGCTGGATGGATGGACGGATGGATGGAGGGATGGCTGGATGGTTGGCTGGCTGGAGGGATGGATGGATTGATGGATGGCTGTATGGATGGCTGGATGGATGGATGGCTGGACGGATGACTCGCTGGATGGATGGCTTAAAGGATGGATGGCTGGATGGATGGCTAGATGGTTGGATGGATGGATGGATGGATGGATGGATGGATGGCTGGATGGATGGATGGCTGGATGGCTGGAAGTCTGGATGGATGGATGGCTGGATGGATGGATGGCTGGATGGACGGCTGGATGGATGGATGGCTGGATGGATGGCTGGCTGGAGGGATGGATTGATGGATGGATGGCTGGATGGATGGCTGGATGGATGGATGGCAGGATGGATGGCTGGCTGGAGGGATGGATGGATGGATGGCTGGATGGAGGGATGTCTGGATGGTTGGCTGGCTAGAGGGAGGGATGGATGAATGGATGGCTGGATGGATGGCTGGCTGGAGGGATGCATGGATGGATGGATGGCTGGATGGACGGCTGGTTTGGATGGATGGCTGGATGGATGGCTGGCTGGAGGGATGGATTGATGGATGGATGACTGGTTGGATGGCTGGATGGATGGATTGCTGGATGGATAGCTGGCTGGAGGGATGGATGGATGGGTGGATGGCTGGATGGAGGGATGGCTGGATGGTTGGCTGGCTGGATGGATGGATGGATGGATGGCTGGATGGATGGCTGGATGGAGGGATTGCTGGATGGATGGCTGGCTTGATCGATGGATGGATGGCTGGATGGATGGCTGGATGGATGGATGGCTTAATGGCTGGCTGGCTGGAGGGATGGATGGATGGATGGATGGCTTAATGGATTGATGGGTGGATGGCTGATTGGAGGTATGGATGGATGGATGATTGGCTGGATGGATGGCTGGATGGAGAGATGGATGAATGCATGGATGGCTGGATGGATGGCTGGATGGAGGGATGGCTAGATGGATGGCTTGCTGGAGGGATGGATGGATGGATGGTTGGCTGGATTGATGGCTGGATGGCTGGATGGCTGGATGGATGGCTTGCTGGAGGGATGGATGGATGAATGGATGGATGGCTGGATGGATGGCTGGATGGATGGATGGCTGGATGAATGGCTGGGTGGAGGGATGGATGGATGGCTGAATGGATGGCTGGATGGATGGATGGCTTGATGGATGACTCGCTGGATGGATGGCTTAATGGATGGATGGCTGGATGGATGGCTGGATGGTTGGATGGATGGATGGATGGATGGATGGATGGATGGATGGATGGATGGATGGATGGCTGGATGGCTGGAAGTCTGGATGGATGGATGGCTGGATGGATGGCTGGATGGATGGATGGACGGATGGATGGAGGGATGGCTGGATGGATGGCTGGCTGGAGGGATGGATGGATGGCTGGATGGATGTCTGGATGGAGGAATGGCTGGATGGATGGCTGGCTGGAGTGTTGGATCGATGGATGGATGGCTGGATGGATGGCTGGATGGATGGATGGCTGGATGGTCGATTGGCTGGAGGGATGTATGGATGGATGGCTGGATGGATGGCTGGCTGGAGGGAAGGATGGATGGATGGATGGATGGCTGTATGGATGGCTGGATGGATAGATGGCTGGATGGATGGCTGGCTGGAGTGATGGATGCGTGTATGGTTGGATGGATGGCTAGTTGGATTGATGGCTGGATGGATGGCTGGCTGGAGGGATGGAAGGATGGATGGATGGCTGGATGGATGGCTGGATGGATGGCTGGATGTCTTGATGGCTGGCTGGATGGATGGATGACTGGTTGGCTGGATGTATGGATGGATGGCTGGATGGATGGCTGGATGGATGGATGGATGAATGGATGGATGGCTGGATGGATGGATGGATGGATGGATGGCTGGATGGATGGCTGGATGGATGGCTGGCTGGATGGATGGATGGATGGATGGATGGATGGATGGATGGATGGATGGATGGATGGATGGATGGATGGATGGATGGATGGATGGCTGGCTGGCTGGAGGGATGGATGGAAGGCTGGCTGGAGGGATGGATGAATCGATGGCTGGATGGATGGCTGGATAGATAGATGGCTGGATGGATGGCTGGCTGGAGGGATGGATGGATGCATGGGTGGCTGGATGGATGGCTGGATGGATGGATTTCCGGATGGATGGCTGTCTGGAGAGATGGCTGGATGGATGGATGGCTGGATGGATGGCTGGCTGGAGGGATGGATGGATGGATGGATGGCTGGATGGATGGCTGGATGGATGGATGTCTGGATGGATGGCTTGCTGGAGGGATGGATGGGTGGCTGGATGGATGGCTGGATGGATGGCTGGATGGATTGCTGGCTGGAGGAATGGATGGATTAATGGATGGCTGGACGGATGGCTGGATGGATGGAAGGCTGGGTGGATGGCTGGCTGGAGTAATGGATGGATGGATGGCTGAATGGATGGCTAGATCGATGGATGGCTGGATGGATGGCTGGCTGGAGGGATGGAGTCATGGATGGATGGCTGGATGGATGGCTGGATGGAAGGATGGCTGGATGCATGGCTGGCTGGAGGGATGGATTGAATGATGGATGGCTGGATGGCTGGCTGGATGGATGGCTGGCTGGAGCGATGGATGGATGGATGGATGGCAGGATGGATGGCTGGAAGGATGGATGGCTGGATGGATGGCTGGCTGGAGGGATGGATGGATGGAAGGAAGGCTGGATGGATGGATGGACGAATGGATGGCTGGATGGATGGCTGGCTGGAGGGATGGATGGATGGAGGGATGGATGGATGGCTGGATGGATGGCTGGATGGATGGATGGCTTAATGTCTGGCTGGCTGGAGGGATGGATGGCTGGATGGATGGCTGGATGGATGGATGGATGGATGGAAGGATGGCTGGCTGGAGGTATAGATGGATGGATGATTGGCTAGATGGATGGCTGGATGGAGAGATGGATGAATGCATGGATGGCTGGATGGATGGCTGGATGGAGGGATGGTTGGATGGATGGCTTGCTGGAGGGATGGATGGATGGATGGTTGGCTGGATTGATGGCTGTTTGGCTGGATGGATGGCTTGCTGGAGGGATGGATGGATGGATGGCTGAATGGATGGCTGGATGGATGGTTGGCTGGATGAATGGCTTGCTGGAGGGATGGATGGATGGCTGGATGGATGGCTGGATGGATGGATGGCTGGATGGATGACTCGCTGGCGGGATGGATGGATGGATGGATGGCTCGATGGATGGCTTAATGGATGGATGGCTGGATGGTTGGATGGAGGGATGGCTGGATGGTTGGCTGGCTAGAGGGATGGATGGATGGATGGATGGCTGGATGGACGACTGGTTTGGATGGATGGCTGGATGGATGGCTGGCTGGAGGGATGGATGAATGGGTGGATGGCTGGATGGAGGGATGGCTGGATGGTTGGCTGGCTGGATGGATGGATGGATGGATTGATGGCTGGATGGATGGCTGGATGGAGGGATTGCTGGATGGATGGCTGGCTGGAGGGATGGATGGATGGCTGGATGGATGGCTGGATGGATGGATGGCTTAATGTCTGGCTGGCTGGAGGGATGGATGGCTGGATGGATGGCTGGATGGATGGATGGATGGATGGAAGGATGGCCGGCCTGGAGGTATGGACGGATGGATGATTGGCTGGATGGATGGCTGGATGGAGAGATGGATGAATGCATGGATGGCTGGATGGATGGCTGGATGGAGGGATGGTTGGATGGATGGCTTGCTGGAGGGATGGATGGATGGATGGTTGGCTGGATTGATGGCTGTTTGGCTGGATGGATGGCTTGCCGGAGGGATGGATGGATGGATGGCTGAATGGATGGCTGGATGGATGGATGGCTGGATGAATGGCTTGCTGGAGGGATGGATGGATGGCTGGATGGATGGCTGGATGGATGGATGGCTGGATGGATGACTCCCTGGCGGGATGGATGGATGGATGGATGGCTCGATGGATGGCTTAATGGATGGATGGCTGGATGGTTGGATGGATGGATGGCTGGATGGACGGATGGATGGATGGATGGATGGCTGGATGGCTGGAAGTCTGGATTGATTGGATGGCTGGATGGATGGCTGAATGGATGGATGGCTGGACGGATGGATGGCTGGATGGATGGCTGGCTGGAGGGATGGATGGATGGATGGATGGATGGCTGGATGAATGGATGGCTGGATGGATGGCTGGCTGGAGGAATGGGAGGATGGATGAATGGCTGGATGGATGGCTGGATGGATGGATGGCTGGATGTATGGCTGAATGGATAGCTGGATGGACGGATGGCTGGATAGATAGCTGGCTGGAGGGATGGATGGATGGATGGATGGCTGGATGGATGGCTGGATAGATGGATGGCTGGATGGATGGCTGGCTGGAGGGATGGATTGATGGATGAATGGCTGGATGGGTTGCTGGATGGATGGATGGCTGGATGGATGGCTGGCTGGAGGGATGGATGGATGGCTGGATGGAGGGATGGCTGGATGGTTGGCTGGCTGGAAGGCTGGACGGTTGGATGGCTGGTGGATGGCTGGCTGGAGGGAAGGATGGATAGATGTCTGGATGGATGGCTGGATGGATGGATGGCTGGATGGATGGCTGGCTGGAGGAATGGATGGATGGATGGATGGCTGGATTGATGGCTGGATTTTTATCAATGACCTAGAGGAAGGCGCAGAAGGGTGGGTGAGTAAATTTGCAGATGATACTAAAGTCGGTGGTGTTGTCGATAGTGTGGAAGGATGTAGCAGGTTACAGAGGGATATAGATAAGCTGCAGAGCTGGGCTGAGAGGTGGCAAATGGAGTTTAATGTAGAGAAGTGTGAGGTGATTCACTTTGGAAGGAATAACAGGAATGCGGAATATTTGGCTAATGGTAAAGTTCTTGAAAGTGTGGATGAGCAGAGGGATCTAGGTGTCCATGTACATAGATCCCTGAAAGTTGCCACCCAGGTTGATAGGGTTGTGAAGAAGGCCTATGGAGTGTTGGCCTTTATTGGTAGAGGGATTGAGTTCCGGAGTCGGGAGGTCATGTTGCAGCTGTACAGAACTCTGGTCCGGCCGCATTTGGAGTATTGCGTACAGTTCTGGTCACCGCATTATAGGAAGGACGTGGAGGCTTTGGAGCGGGTGCAGAGGAGATTTACCAGGATGTTGCCTGGTATGGAGGGAAAATCTTATGAGGAAAGGCTGACGGACTTGAGGTTATTTTCGTTGGAGAGAAGAAGGTTAAGAGGAGACTTAATCGAGGCATACAAAATGATCAGGGGGTTGGATAGGGTGGACAGTGAGAGCCTTCTCCCGCGGATGGATATGGCTGGCACGAGGGGACATAACTTTAAACTGAGGGGTAATAGATATAGGACAGAGGTCAGAGGTAGGTTCTTTACGCTAAGAGTAGTGAGGCCGTGGATTGCCCTACCTGCTACAGTAGTGAACTCGCCAACATTGAGGGCATTTAAAAGTTTATTGGATAAACATATGGATGATAATGGCATAGTGTAGGTTAGATGGCTTTTGTTTCGGTGCAACATCGTGGGCAGAAGGGCCTGTACTGCGCTGTATTGTTCTATGTTCTATATGTTCTATGGATGGATGGATGGCTGGATGGATGGCTGAATGGATGGCTGGATGGATGGATGGCTGGATGGATAGATGGCTGGAGGGATGGATGGATGGATGGATGGTTGGATGGACGGCTGGATGGATGGATGGCTGGATGGATGGCTGGCTGGAGGGATGGATTGATGGATGGATGGCTGGATGGATGGCTGGATGGATGGATGGCTGGATGGATGGCTGGCTGGAGGGATGGATGGATGGCTGGATGGAGGGATGGCTGGATGTAGGGTTGGCTGGATGGTTGGCTGGCTGGAGGGATGGATGGATGGATGGATGGCTGGATGGATGGCTGGCTGGAGGGATGGATGGGTGGCTGGATGGACGGCTGGATGGATGGATGGCTGGATGGATGGCTGGCTGGAGGAATGGATTGATGGATGGATGGCTGGATGGATGGCTGGATGGATGGATGGCTGGATGGATGGCTGGCTGGAGGGATGGATGGATGGATGGCTGGATGGAGGTATGGCTGGATGGTTGGCTGGCTGGAGGGATGGATGGATGGATGGATGGTTGGATGGACGGCTGGATGGATGGATGGCTGGATGGATGGCTGGCTGGAGGGATGGATTGATGGATGGATGGCTGGATGGATGGCTGGATGGATGGATGGCTGGATGGATGGCTGGCTGGAGGGATGGATGGATGGCTGGTTGGAGGGATGGCTGGATGTAGGGTTGGCTGGATGGTTGGCTGGCTGGAGGGATGGATGGATGGATGGATGGCTGGATGGATGGCTGGCTGGAGGGATGGATGGGTGGCTGGATGGACGGCTGGATGGATGGATGGCTGGATGGATGGCTGGCTGGAGGAATGGATTGATGGATGGATGGCTGGATGGATGGCTGGATGGATGGATGGCTGGATGGATGGCTGGCTGGAGGGATGGATGGATGGATGGCTGGATGGAGGTATGGCTGGATGGTTGGCTGGCTGGAGGGATGGATGGATGGATGGCTGGCTGGAGGGATGCATGGATGGATGGATGGCTGGATGGACGGCTGGTTTGGATGGATGGCTGGATGGACGGCTGGCTGGAGGGATGGATTGATGGATGGATGGCTGGATGGATGGCTGGATGGATGGATGGCTGGGTGGATGGCTGGCTGGAGGGATGGATTGATGGGTGGATGGCTGGATGGAGGGATGGCTGGATGGTTGGCTGGCTGGCTGGATGGATGGATGGATGGATGGCTGGATGGATGGCTGAATGGATGGCTGGATGGATGGATGGCTGGAAAGATAGCTGGCTGGAGGGATGGATGGATGGATGGATGGCTGGCTGGATGGATGGATGGCTGGATGGATGGCTGGCTGGAGGGATGGATTGATGGATGGATGGCTGGATGGGTTGCTGGATGGATGGATGGCTGGATGGATGGCTGGCTGGAGGGATGGATGGACGGATGGATGGCTGGATGGAGGGATGGCTGGATGGTTGGCTGGCTGGTTGGCTGGACGGTTGGATGGCTGGATGGCTGTCTGGCTGGAGGGATGGATGGCTGGATGGCTGGAAGGATGACTGGATGAATGGATGGCTGGATGGATGGCTGGCTGGAGGAATGGATGGATGGATGGATGGCTGGATTGATGGCTGGATGGATGGATGGCTGGATGGATGGCTGAATGGATGGCTGGATAGATGGCTGGCTGGATGGATAGCTGGCTGGAGGGATGGATGGATGGATGGATGGTTGGATGGACGGCTGAATGGATGGATGGCTGGATGGATGGCTGGCTGGAGGGATGGATTGATGGATGGATGGCTGGAAGGATGGCTGGATGGATGGATGGCTGGATAGATGGCTGGCTGGAGGGATGGATGGATGGCTGGATGGAGGGATGGAGGGATGGCTGGATGTAGGGTTGGCTAGATTGTTGGCTGGCTGGAGGGATGGATGGATGGCTGGATGGATGGCTGGCTGGAGGGATGGATGGATGGCTGGATGGACGGCTGGATGGATGGATGGCTGGATGGATGGCTGGCTGGAGGGATGGATTGATGGATGGATGGCTGGATGGATGGCTGGATGGATGGATGGCTGGATGGATGGCTGACTGGAAGGATGGAGGGATGGATGGCTGGATGGAGGAATGGCTGGATGGTTGGCTGGCTAGAGCGATGGATGGATGAATGGATGGCCGGATGGATGGCTGGCTGGAGGGATGCATGGATGGATGGATGGCTGGATGGACCGCTGGTTTGGATGGATGGCTGGATGGATGGCTGGCTGGAGGGATGGATGGATGGGTGGATGGCTGGATGGAGGGATGGCTGGATGGTTGGCTGGCTGGATGGATGGATGGATGGATGGATGGCTGGATGGATGGCTGGATGGAGGGATTGCTGGATGGAAGGCTGGCTGGAGCGATGGAGGCCAGCCAGCCATCCATCCAGCTATCCAGCCATCCAGCCATCCATCCAGCCATCCATCCATCAATCCATCCCTCCAGCCAGCCATCCATCCAGCCATCCATCCATCCAGCCGTCCATCCAGCCATCCATCCATCCCTCCAGCCAGCCATCCATCCAGCCATCCATCCATCCAGCCATCCATTCAGCCATCCATCCGTCCATCCATCCCTCCAGCCAGCCATCCATCCAGCCAGCCATCCATCCATCCATCCATCCAGCCATCCATCCATCCCTCTAGCCAGCCATCCATCCAGCAATCTATCCGTCCAGCCATCCATCCAGCCATCCATCCATTCTTCAAGCCAGCCATCCGTCCAGCCATCCATCCATCCAGCCAGCCATTCAGTCATCCCTCCAGCCAACCATCCATCCAGCCATCCGTCCATCCATCCATCCATCCAGCAATCCATCCAGCCATCTATCCATCCATCCATCCCTCCTGCCAGTCATCCATCCAGCCATTCATCCATCCAGCCATCCATCCAGCCATCCATCCATCCATCCCTCCAGCCAGCCATCCATCCATTAAGCCATCCATCCAGCCATCCATCCATCCATCCATCCCTCTAGCCAGCCATCCATCCAGCCATTCCTCCATCCAGTCATCTATCCAGCCATCCATCCATCCATCCATCTCTCCAGCCAGCCATCCATCCAGCCATCCATCCATTCAGCCATTCATCCAGCCAACCATCCATCCAGCCATCCATCCATCCAGCCATCCATCCAGCCATCCATCCATCAATCCATCCCTCCAGCCAGCCATTCATCCAGCAATCCATCCAAACCATCCGTCCATCCAGCCATCCATCCATCCATGCATCACTCCAGCCAGCCAGCCAGGCAGCCATCCGTCCATCCATCCATCTCTCCAACCAGCCAACCATCCAGCCATCCCTCCATCCAGCCATCCATCCATTCATCCCTCCAGCCAGCCATCCATCCAGCCATCCATCCATCCAGCCATCCATCCAGCCATCCATCCGTCAATCCATCCCTCCAGCCAGCCATCCATCCAGCCATCCATCCATCCAGCCGTCCATCCAGCCATCCATCCAGCCATCCATCCATCCCTTCAGCCAGCCATCCATCCAGCCATCCATCCATCCACCCATCCCTCCAGCCAGCCAACCATCCAGTCAACCCTACATCCAACCATCCCTCCATCCATCCATCCATCCATCGCTGGATGGCTGGAGAGATGGATGGATGGATGGGTGGCTGGGTGGATGGCTGGATGGATAGATGTCCGGATGGTTGGCTGGCTGGAGGGATGGATGGATGGCTGGATGGATGGCTGGATGGATGGATGGCTGGATGGATGGCTGGCTGGATGGATGGAAGGCTGGATGGATGGCTGGCTGGAGGGATGGATGGATGGATGGCTGAATGGATGGCTAGATCGATGGATGGTTGGATGGATGGCTGGCTGGAGGAATGGAGTTATGGATGGATGGCCGGATGGACGGCTGGATGGAAGGATGGCTGGATGCATGGCTGGCTGGAGGGATGGATTGATGGATGGGTGACTGGTTGGATGGCTGGATGGATGGATTGCTGGATGGATGGCTGGCTGGAGGGATGGATGGATGGGTGGATGGCTGGATGGAGGGATGGCTGGATGGTTGGCTGGCTGGATGGATGGATGGATGGATGGATGGCTGGATGGATGGCTGGATGGAGGGATTGCTGGATGGATGGCTGGCTGGAGGGATGGATGGATGGCTGAATGGATGGATGACTTAATGGCTGGCTGGCTGGCTGGAGGGATGGATGGCTGGATGGATGGCTGGATGGATGGATGGACGGATGGATGGATGGCTGGCTGGAGGTATTGATGGATGGATGATTGGCTGGATGGATGGCTGGATGGAGAGATGGATGAATGGATGGATGGCTGGATGGATGGCTGGATGGAGGGATGGCTGGATGGATGGCTTGCTGGAGGGATGGATGGATGGATGGTTGGCTGGATTGATGGCTGGATGGCTGGATGGCTGGATGGATGGCTTGCTGGAGGGATGTATAGATGGATGGATGGCTGGATGGATGGCTGAATGGATGGATGGCTGGATGAATGGCTGGCTGGAGGGATGGATGGATGGCTGGATGGATGGCTGGATGGATGGATGGCTGGATGGATGACTCGCTGGCTGGATGGATGGATGGCTGGATGGATGGCTTAATGGATGGTTGGCTGGATGGATGGCTGGATGGTTGGATGGATGGATGGCTGGATGGATGGATGGCTGGATGGATAGATGGCTGGATGGCTGGTAGTCTGGATGGATGGATGGCTGGATGGATGGCTGGATGGATGGACGAATGGATGGAGGGATGGCTGGATGGATGGCTGGCTGGAGGGATGGATTGATGGCTGGATGGATGTCTGGATGGTTGGATGGATGGATGGCTGGATGGATGGATGGCTGGATGGATGGATGGCTGGATGGCTGGAAGTCTGGATGGATGGATGGCTGGATGGATGGCTGGATGGATGGACGGATGGATGGAGGGATGGCTGGATGGATGGCTGGCTGGAGGGATGGATTGATGGCTGGATGGATGTCTGGATGGAGGAATGGCTGGATGGATGGCTGGCTGGAGGGATGGATGGATCGATGGATGGCTGGATGGATGGCTGGATGGATGGATGGCTGGATGGACGATTGGCTGGAGGGATGGATGGATGGATGGCTGGATGGATGGCTGGCTGGAGGGATGGATGGATGGATGGAAGGCTTGCTGGAGGGATGGATTAATGGATGGATGGCTGGATGGATGGCTGGATGGATAGATGGCTGGATGAATGGCTGGCTGGAGGTATGGATGGATGGATGGATGGCTGGATGGATGGCTGGATGGATGGATGGCTGGATGGATGACTCGCTGGCGGGATGGATGGATGGATGGATGGCTGGATGGATGGCTGGATGGATGGATGGCTGGATGGATGGATGGATGGATCGCTGGATGGATGGCTGGCTGGAGTGATGGATGCGTGGATGGTTGGATCGATGGCTAGTTGGATTAATGGCTGGATGGATGGCAGGCTGGAGGGATGGAAGGATGGATGGATGGCTGGATGGATGGCTGGATGGATGGCTGGATGTCTGGATGGCTGGCTGGATGGATGGATGACTGGTTGGCTGGATGTATGGATGGATGGCTGGATGGTTGGCTGGATGGATGGATGGATTGATGGATGGGTGGCTGGATGGATGGATGGATGGATGGCTGGATGGATGGCTGGATGGATGGCTGGTTGGATGGATGGATGGATGGATGGATGGATGGATGGATGGATGGATGGATGGATGGATGGATGGATGGATGGATGGCTGGCTGGATGGATGGCTGGCTGGAGGGATTGATGGAAGGCTGGCTGGATGGCTGGATGGATGGCTGGCTGGAGGGATGGCTGGATGGATGGGTGGCTGGATGGATGGCTGGATGGATGGATTTCCGGATGGATGGCTGTCTGGAGGGATGGCTGGATGGATGGATGGCTGGATGGATGGCTGGCAGGAGGAATGGATGGATGGATGGATGGCTGGAAGGATGGCTCGATGGATGGATGTCTGGATGGATGGCTTGCTGGAGGGATGGATGGATGGATGGGTGGCTGGATGGATGGCTGGATGGATGGCTGGATGGATTGCTGGCTGGAGGAATGGATGGAGTAATGGATGGCTGGACGGATGGCTGGATGGATGGAAGGCTGGATGGATGGCTGGCTGGAGGGATGGATGGATGGATGGCTGAATGGATTGCTAGATCGATGGATGGCTGGATGGATGGCTGGCTGGAGGGATGGAGTCATGGATGGATGGCTGGATGGATGGGTGGATGGAAGGATGACTGGATGCATGGCTGGCTGGAGGGATGGATTGAATGATGGATGGCTGGATGGCTGGCTGGATGGATGGCTGGCTGGAGCGATGGATGGATGGATGGATGGCAGGATGGATGGCTGGAAGAATGGATGGCTGGATGGATGGCTGGCTGGAGGGATGGATGGATGGATGGCTGGATGGATGGTTGGACGAATGGATGGCTGGATGGATGGCTGACTGGAGGGATTGATGGATGGAGGGATGGATGGATGGATGGATGGCTGGATGGATGGATGGCTGGATGGCTGGAAGTCTGGATGGATGGATGGCTGGATGGATGTCTGGATGGATGGACGGATGGATGGAGGGATGGCTGGATGGATGGCTGGCTGGAGGGATGGATTAATGGCTGGATGGATGTCTGGATGGAGGAATGGCTGGATGGATGGCTGGCTGGAGGGATGGATGGATGGATGGATGGCTGGATGGATGGCTGGATGGATGGATGGCTGGATGGACGATTGGCTGGAGGGATGGATGGATGGATGGCTGGATGGATGGCTGGCTGGAGGGATGGATGGATGGATGGATGGATGGCTGTATGGATGGCTGGATGGATGGATGGCTGGATGGATGGCTGGCTGGAGTGATGGATGCGTGGATGGTTGGATGGATGGCTAGTTGGATTAATGGCTGGATGGATGGCTGGCTGGAGGGATGGAAGAATGGATGGATGGCTGGATGGATGGCTGGATGGATGGCTGGATGTCTGGATGGCTGGCTGGATGGATGGATGACTGGTTGGCTGGCTGGATGGATGGATGGATGGATGGATGGCTGGATGGATGGCTGGATGGAGGGATTGCTGGATGGATGGCTGGCTGGAGGGATGGATGGCTGGCTGGATGGCTGGATGGATGGATGGCTTAATGGCTGGCTGGCTGGAGGGATGGATGGCTGGATGGATGGCTGGATGGATGGATGGATGGCTGGCTGGAGGTATGGATGGATGGATGATTGGCTGGATGGGTGGCTGGATGGAGAGATGGATGAATGGATGGATGGCTGGATGGATTGATGGCTGGATGGCTGGATGGATGGCTTGCTGGAGGGATGGATGGATGGATGGATGGATGGCTGGATGGATGGTTGGATGGATGGATGGCTGGATGAATGGCTGGCTGGAGGGATGGCTGGATGGATGACTCGCAGGCGGGATGGATGGATGGATGGATGGCTTAATGGATGGATGGCTGGATGGATGGCTGGATGGTTGGATGGATGGGTGGCTGGATGGATGGATGGCTGGATGGCTGGAAGTCTGGATGGATGGATGGCTGGATGGAAGGCTGGATGGATGGTCGTATGGATGGAGGGATGGCTGGATGGATGGCTGGCTGGAGGGATGGATTGATGGCTGGATGGATGTCTGGATGGAGGAATGGCTGGATGGATGGCTGGCTGGAGGGATGGATGGATGGATGGATGGCTGGATGGATGGCTGGATGGATGGATGTCTGGATGGACGATTGGCTGGAGGGATGGATGGATGGATGGCTGGATGGATGGCTGGCTGGAGGGATGGATGGATGGATGGATGGCTGGATGGGTTGCTGGATGGATGGATGGCTGGATGGATGGCTGGCTGGAGGGATGGATGGACGGATGGATGGCTGGATGGAGGGATGGCTGGATGGTTGGCTGGCTGGTTGGCTGGACGGTTGGATGGCTGGAGGGCTGTCTGGCTGGAGGGATGGATGGCTGGATGGCTGGAAGGATGACTGGATGAATGGATGGCTGGATGGATGGCTGGCTGGAGGAATGGATGGATGGATGGATGGCTGGATTGATGGCTGGATGGATGGATGGCTGGATGGATGGCTGAATGGATGGCTGGATGGATGGCTGGCTGGATGGATAGCTGGCTGGAGGGATGGATGGATGGATGGATGGTTGGATGGACGGCTGAATGGATGGATGGCTGGATGGATGGCTGGCTGGAGGGATGGATTGATGGATGGATGGCTGGAAGGATGGCTGGATGGATGGATGGCTGGATAGATGGCTGGCTGGAGGGATGGATGGATGGCTGGATGGAGGGATGGAGGGATGGCTGGATGTAGGGTTGGCTAGATTGTTGGCTGGCTGGAGGGATGGATGGATGGCTGGATGGATGGCTGGCTGGAGGGATGGATGGATGGCTGGATGGACGGCTGGATGGATGGATGGCTGGATGGATGGCTGGCTGGAGGGATGGATTGATGGATGGATGGCTGGATGGATGGCTGGATGGATGGATGGCTGGATGGATGGCTGACTGGAAGGATGGAGGGATGGATGGCTGGATGGAGGAATGGCTGGATGGTTGGCTGGCTAGAGCGATGGATGGATGAATGGATGGCCGGATGGATGGCTGGCTGGAGGGATGCATGGATGGATGGATGGCTGGATGGACCGCTGGTTTGGATGGATGGCTGGATGGATGGCTGGCTGGAGGGATGGATGGATGGGTGGATGGCTGGATGGAGGGATGGCTGGATGGTTGGCTGGCTGGATGGATGGATGGATGGATGGATGGCTGGATGGATGGCTGGATGGAGGGATTGCTGGATGGAAGGCTGGCTGGAGCGATGGAGGCCAGCCAGCCATCCATCCAGCTATCCAGCCATCCAGCCATCCATCCAGCCATCCATCCATCAATCCATCCCTCCAGCCAGCCATCCATCCAGCCATCCATCCATCCAGCCGTCCATCCAGCCATCCATCCATCCCTCCAGCCAGCCATCCATCCAGCCATCCATCCATCCAGCCATCCATTCAGCCATCCATCCGTCCATCCATCCCTCCAGCCAGCCATCCATCCAGCCAGCCATCCATCCATCCATCCATCCAGCCATCCATCCATCCCTCTAGCCAGCCATCCATCCAGCAATCCATCCGTCCAGCCATCCATCCAGCCATCCATCCATTCTTCAAGCCAGCCATCCGTCCAGCCATCCATCCAGCCAGCCAGCCATTCAGTCATCCCTCCAGCCAACCATCCATCCAGCCATCCGTCCATCCATCCATCCATCCAGCAATCCATCCAGCCATCTATCCATGCATCCATCCCTCCTGCCAGTCATCCATCCAGCCATTCATCCATCCAGCCATCCATCCAGCCATCCATCCATCCATCCCTCCAGCCAGCCATCCATCCATTAAGCCATCCATCCAGCCATCCATCCATCCATCCATCCCTCTAGCCAGCCATCCATCCAGCCATTCCTCCATCCAGTCATCTATCCAGCCATCCATCCATCCATCCATCTCTCCAGCCAGCCATCCATCCAGCCATCCATCCATTCAGCCATTCATCCAGCCAACCATCCATCCAGCCATCCATCCATCCAGCCATCCATCCAGCCATCCATCCATCAATCCATCCCTCCAGCCAGCCATTCATCCAGCAATCCATCCAAACCATCCGTCCATCCAGCCATCCATCCATCCATGCATCACTCCAGCCAGCCAGCCAGGCAGCCATCCGTCCATCCATCCATCTCTCCAACCAGCCAACCATCCAGCCATCCCTCCATCCAGCCATCCATCCATTCATCCCTCCAGCCAGCCATCCATCCAGCCATCCATCCATCCAGCCATCCATCCAGCCATCCATCCGTCAATCCATCCCTCCAGCCAGCCATCCATCCAGCCATCCATCCATCCAGCCGTCCATCCAGCCATCCATCCAGCCATCCATCCATCCCTTCAGCCAGCCATCCATCCAGCCATCCATCCATCCACCCATCCCTCCAGCCAGCCAACCATCCAGTCAACCCTACATCCAACCATCCCTCCATCCATCCATCCATCCATCGCTGGATGGCTGGAGAGATGGATGGATGGATGGGTGGCTGGGTGGATGGCTGGATGGATGGATGTCCGGATGGTTGGCTGGCTGGAGGGATGGATGGATGGCTGGATGGATGGCTGGATGGATGGATGGCTGGATGGATGGCTGGCTGGATGGATGGAAGGCTGGATGGATGGCTGGCTGGAGGGATGGATGGATGGATGGCTGAATGGATGGCTAGATCGATGGATGGTTGGATGGATGGCTGGCTGGAGGAATGGAGTTATGGATGGATGGCCGGATGGACGGCTGGATGGAAGGATGGCTGGATGCATGGCTGGCTGGAGGGATGGATTGATGGATGGGTGACTGGTTGGATGGCTGGATGGATGGATTGCTGGATGGATGGCTGGCTGGAGGGATGGATGGATGGGTGGATGGCTGGATGGAGGGATGGCTGGATGGTTGGCTGGCTGGATGGATGGATGGATGGATGGATGGCTGGATGGATGGCTGGATGGAGGGATTGCTGGATGGATGGCTGGCTGGAGGGATGGATGGATGGCTGAATGGATGGATGACTTAATGGCTGGCTGGCTGGCTGGAGGGATGGATGGCTGGATGGATGGCTGGATGGATGGATGGACGGATGGATGGATGGCTGGCTGGAGGTATTGATGGATGGATGATTGGCTGGATGGATGGCTGGATGGAGAGATGGATGAATGGATGGATGGCTGGATGGATGGCTGGATGGAGGGATGGCTGGATGGATGGCTTGCTGGAGGGATGGATGGATGGATGGTTGGCTGGATTGATGGCTGGATGGCTGGATGGCTGGATGGATGGCTTGCTGGAGGGATGTATGGATGGATGGATGGCTGGATGGATGGCTGAATGGATGGATGGCTGGATGAATGGCTGGCTGGAGGGATGGATGGATGGCTGGATGGATGGCTGGATGGATGGATGGCTGGATGGATGACTCGCTGGCTGGATGGATGGATGGCTGGATGGATGGCTTAATGGATGGATGGCTGGATGGATGGCTGGATGGTTGGATGGATGGATGGCTGGATGGATGGATGGCTGGATGGATAGATGGCTGGATGGCTGGTAGTCTGGATGGATGGATGGCTGGATGGATGGCTGGATGGATGGACGAATGGATGGAGGGATGGCTGGATGGATGGCTGGCTGGAGGGATGGATTGATGGCTGGATGGATGTCTGGATGGTTGGATGGATGGATGGCTGGATGGATGGATGGCTGGATGGATGGATGGCTGGATGGCTGGAAGTCTGGATGGATGGATGGCTGGATGGATGGCTGGATGGATGGACGGATGGATGGAGGGATGGCTGGATGGATGGCTGGCTGGAGGGATGGATTGATGGCTGGATGGATGTCTGGATGGAGGAATGGCTGGATGGATGGCTGGCTGGAGGGATGGATGGATCGATGGATGGCTGGATGGATGGCTGGATGGATGGATGGCTGGATGGACGATTGGCTGGAGGGATGGATGGATGGATGGCTGGATGGATGGCTGGCTGGAGGGATGGATGGATGGATGGAAGGCTTGCTGGAGGGATGGATTAATGGATGGATGGCTGGATGGATGGCTGGATGGATAGATGGCTGGATGAATGGCTGGCTGGAGGTATGGATGGATGGATGGATGGCTGAATGGATGGCTGGATGGATGGATGGCTGGATGGATGACTCGCTGGCGGGATGGATGGATGGATGGATGGCTGGATGGATGGCTGGATGGATGGATGGCTGGATGGATGGATGGATGGATCGCTGGATGGATGGCTGGCTGGAGTGATGGATGCGTGGATGGTTGGATCGATGGCTAGTTGGATTAATGGCTGGATGGATGGCAGGCTGGAGGGATGGAAGGATGGATGGATGGCTGGATGGATGGCTGGATGGATGGCTGGATGTCTGGATGGCTGGCTGGATGGATGGATGACTGGTTGGCTGGATGTATGGATGGATGGCTGGATGGTTGGCTGGATGGATGGATGGATGGATGGATGGGTGGCTGGATGGATGGATGGATGGATGGCTGGATGGATGGCTGGATGGATGGCTGGTTGGATGGATGGATGGATGGATGGATGGATGGATGGATGGATGGATGGATGGATGGATGGATGGATGGCTGGCTGGATGGATGGCTGGCTGGAGGGATGGATGGAAGGCTGGCTGGATGGCTGGATGGATGGCTGGCTGGAGGGATGGCTGGATGGATGGGTGGCTGGATGGATGGCTGGATGGATGGATTTCCGGATGGATGGCTGTCTGGAGGGATGGCTGGATGGATGGATGGCTGGATGGATGGCTGGCAGGAGGAATGGATGGATGGATGGATGGCTGGAAGGATGGCTCGATGGATGGATGTCTGGATGGATGGCTTGCTGGAGGGATGGATCGATGGATGGGTGGCTGGATGGATGGCTGGATGGATGGCTGGATGGATTGCTGGCTGGAGGAATGGATGGAGTAATGGATGGCTGGACGGATGGCTGGATGGATGGAAGGCTGGATGGATGGCTGGCTGGAGGGATGGATGGATGGATGGCTGAATGGATTGCTAGATCGATGGATGGCTGGATGGATGGCTGGCTGGAGGGATGGAGTCATGGATGGATGGCTGGATGGATGGGTGGATGGAAGGATGACTGGATGCATGGCTGGCTGGAGGGATGGATTGAATGATGGATGGCTGGATGGCTGGCTGGATGGATGGCTGGCTGGAGCGATGGATGGATGGCAGGATGGATGGCTGGAAGGATGGATGGCTGGATGGATGGCTGGCTGGAGGGATGGATGGATGGATGGATGGCTGGATGGATGGTTGGACGAATGGATGGCTGGATGGATGGCTGACTGGAGGGATTGATGGATGGAGGGATGGATGGATGGATGGATGGCTGGATGGATGGATGGCTGGATGGCTGGAAGTCTGGATGGATGGATGGCTGGATGGATGTCTGGATGGATGGACGGATGGATGGAGGGATGGCTGGATGGATGGCTGGCTGGAGGGATGGATTGATGGCTGGATGGATGTCTGGATGGAGGAATGGCTGGATGGATGGCTGGCTGGAGGGATGGATGGATGGATGGATGGCTGGATGGATGGCTGGATGGATGGATGGCTGGATGGACGATTGGCTGGAGGGATGGATGGATGGATGGCTGGATGGATGGCTGGCTGGAGGGATGGATGGATGGATGGATGGATGGCTGTATGGATGGCTGGATGGATGGATGGCTGGATGGATGGCTGGCTGGAGTGATGGATGCGTGGATGGTTGGATGGATGGCTAGTTGGATTAATGGCTGGATGGATGGCTGGCTGGAGGGATGGAAGAATGGATGGATGGCTGGATGGAAGGCTGGATGGATGGCTGGATGTCTGGATGGCTGGCTGGATGGATGGATGACTGGTTGGCTGGCTGGATGGATGGATGGATGGATGGATGGCTGGATGGATGGCTGGATGGAGGGATTGCTGGATGGATGGCTGGCTGGAGGGATGGATGGCTGGCTGGATGGCTGGATGGATGGATGGCTTAATGGCTGGCTGGCTGGAGGGATGGATGGCTGGATGGATGGCTGGATGGATGGATGGATGGCTGGCTGGAGGTATGGATGGATGGATGATTGGCTGGATGGGTGGCTGGATGGAGAGATGGATGAATGGATGGATGGCTGGATGGATTGATGGCTGGATGGCTGGATGGATGGCTTGCTGGAGGGATGGATGGATGGATGGATGGATGGCTGGATGGATGGTTGGATGGATGGATGGCTGAATGAATGGCTGGCTGGAGGGATGGCTGGATGGATGACTCGCAGGCGGGATGGATGGATGGATGGATGGCTTAATGGATGGATGGCTGGATGGATGGCTGGATGGTTGGATGGATGGGTGGCTGGATGGATGGATGGCTGTATGGCTGGAAGTCTGGATGGATGGATGGCTGGATGGAAGGCTGGATGGATGGACGGATGGATGGAGGGATGGCTGGATGGATGGCTGGCTGGAGGGATGGATTGATGGCTGGATGGATGTCTGGATGGAGGAATGGCTGGATGGATGGCTGGCTGGAGGGATGGATGGATGGATGGATGGCTGGATGGATGGCTGGATGGCTGGATGGATGGATGTCTGGATGGACGATTGGCTGGAGGGATGGATGGATGGATGGCTGGATGGATGGCTGGCTGGAGGGATGGATGGATGGATGGCTGTATGGATGGCTGGATGGATGGCTGGATGGATGGCTGGCTGGAGTGATGGATGGGTGGATGTTTGGATCGGTGGCTAGTTGGATTAATGGCTTGATGGATGGCAGGCTGGAGGGATGGAAGGATGGATGGATGGCTGGATGGATGGCTGGATGGATGGCTGGATGTCTGGATGGCTGGCTGGATGGATGGATGAATGGTTGGCTGGATGTATGGATGGATGGCTGGATGGATGGCTGGATGGATGGATGGATGGATGGATGGATGGATGGATGGATGGCTGGATGGATGGATGGATGGATGGCTGGATGGATGGCTGGATGGATGGCTGGATGGATGGATGGATGGATGGATGGATGGATGGATGGATGGCTGGCTGGCTGGAGGGATGGATGGATGGATGGGTGGCTGGATGGATGGCTGGATGGATGGATTTCCGGATGGATGGCTGTCTGGAGGGATGGCTGAATGGATGGATTGCTGGATGGATGGCTGGCAGGAGGAATGGATGGATGGATGGATGGCTGGATGGATGGCTGGATGGATGGATGTCTGGATGAATGGCTTGCTGGAGGGATGGATGGATGGATGGGTGGCTGCATGGATGGCTGGATGGATGGCTGGATGGATTGCTGGCTGGAGGAATGGATGGATTAATGGATGGCTGGACGGATGGCTGGATGGATGGAAGGCTGGATGGATGGCTGGCTGGAGGGATGGATGGATGGATGGCTGAATGGATGGCTAGATCGATGGATGGCTGGATGGATGGCTGGCTGGAGGGATGGAGTCATGGATGGATGGCTGGATGGATGGCTGGATGGAAGGATGACTGGATGCATGGCTGGCTGGAGGGATGGATTGAATGATGGATGGCTGGATGGCTGGCTGGATGGATGGCTGGCTGGAGCGATGGATGGATGGATGGATGGCAGGATGGATGGCTGGAAGGATGGATGGCTGGATGGATGGCTGGCTGGAGGGATGGATGGATGGATGGATGGCTGGATGGATGGTTGGACGAATGGATGGCTGGATGGATGGCTGGCTGGAGGGATGGATGGATGGAGGGATGGATGGATGGATGGATGGCTGAATGGATGGCTAGATCGACGGATGGCTGTAGGAATGGATGGATGGATGGCTGGATGGATGGCTGGATGGATTGATGGCTGGATGGATGGCTGAATGGATGACTGGATGGATGGATGGCTGGGTGGATAGCTGGCTGGAGGGATGGATGGATGGATGGCTGGATGGATGGCTGGATGGATGGATGGCTGGATGGATGGCTGCCTGGAGGGATGGCTGGATGGATGGATGGCTGGATGGGTGGCTGGATGGATGGATGGCTGGATGGATGGCTGGCTGGAGGGATGGATGGATGGATGGATGGCTGGATGGAGGGATGGCTGGATGGATGGCTGGCTGGAGGAATGGATGGATGGATGGATGGCTGGATTGATGGCTGGATCGATGGATGGCGGAATGGATGGCTGAATGGATGGCTGGATGGATGGATGGCTGGATGGATAGCTGGCTGGAAAGATGGATGGATGGATGGATGGATGGATGGCTGGATGGATGGCTGGATGGATGGCTGGATGGATGGATGGGTGGATGGATGGATGGATGGCTGGATGGCTGGAAGTCTGGATGGATGGATGGCTGGATGGAAGGCTGGATGGATGGACGGATGGATGGAGGGATGGCTGGATGGATGGCTGGCTGGAGGGATGGATTGATGGCTGGATGGATGTCTGGATGGAGGAATGGCTGGATGGATGGCTGGCTGGAGGGATGGATGGATGGATGGATGGCTGGATGGATGGCTGGATGGATGGATGTCTGGATGGACGATTGGCTGGAGGGATGGATGGATGGATGGCTGGATGGATGGCTGGCTGGAGGGATGGATGGATGGATGGCTGTATGGATGGCTGGATGGATGGCTGGATGGATGGCTGGCTGGAGTGATGGATGGGTGGATGTTTGGATCGGTGGCTAGTTGGATTAATGGCTTGATGGATGGCAGGCTGGAGGGATGGAAGGATGGATGGATGGCTGGATGGATGGCTGGATGGATGGCTGGATGTCTGGATGGCTGGCTGGATGGATGGATGAATGGTTGGCTGGATGTATGGATGGATGGCTGGATGGATGGCTGGATGGATGGATGGATGGATGGATGGATGGATGGATGGATGGCTGGATGGATGGATGGATGGATGGCTGGATGGATGGCTGGATGGATGGCTGGATGGATGGATGGATGGATGGATGGATGGAAGGATGGATGGCTGGCTGGCTGGAGGGATGGATGGATGGATGGGTGGCTGGATGGATGGCTGGATGGATGGATTTCCGGATGGATGGCTGTCTGGAGGGATGGCTGGATGGATGGATTGCTGGATGGATGGCTGGCAGGAGGAATGGATGGATGGATGGATGGCTGGATGGATGGCTGGATGGATGGATGTCTGGATGAATGGCTTGCTGGAGGGATGGATGGATGGATGGGTGGCTGCATGGATGGCTGGATGGATGGCTGGATGGATTGCTGGCTGGAGGAATGGATGGATTAATGGATGGCTGGACGGATGGCTGGATGGATGGAAGGCTGGATGGATGGCTGGCTGGAGGGATGGATGGATGGATGGCTGAATGGATGGCTAGATCGATGGATGGCTGGATGGATGGCTGGCTGGAGGGATGGAGTCATGGATGGATGGCTGGATGGATGGCTGGATGGAAGGATGACTGGATGCATGGCTGGCTGGAGGGATGGATTGAATGATGGATGGCTGGATGGCTGGCTGGATGGATGGCTGGCTGGAGCGATGGATGGATGGATGGATGGCAGGATGGATGGCTGGAAGGATGGATGGCTGGATGGATGGCTGGCTGGAGGGATGGATGGATGGATGGATGGCTGGATGGATGGTTGGACGAATGGATGGCTGGATGGATGGCTGGCTGGAGGGATGGATGGATGGAGGGATGGATGGATGGATGGATGGCTGAATGGATGGCTAGATCGATGGATGGCTGTAGGAATGGATGGATGGATGGCTGGATGGATGGCTGGATGGATTGATGGCTGGATGGATGGCTGAATGGATGACTGGATGGATGGATGGCTGGGTGGATAGCTGGCTGGAGGGATGGATGGATGGATGGCTGGGTGGATGGCTGGATGGATGGATGGCTGGATGGATGGCTGCCTGGAGGGATGGCTGGATGGATGGATGGCTGGATGGGTGGCTGGATGGATGGATGGCTGGATGGATGGCTGGCTGGAGGGATGGATGGATGGATGGATGGCTGGATGGAGGGATGGCTGGATGGATGGCTGGCTGGAGGAATGGATGGATGGATGGATGGATGGCTGGATTGATGGCTGGATCGATGGATGGCGGAATGGATGGCTGAATGGATGGCTGGATGGATGGATGGCTGGATGGATAGCTGGCTGGAAAGATGGATGGATGGATGGATGGATGGATGGCTGGATGGATGGCTGGATGGATGGCTGGATGGACGGATGGATGGATGGATGGATGGATGGCTGGATGGCTGGAAGTCTGGATGGATGGATGGCTGGATGGAAGGTTGGATGGATGGACGGATGGATGGAGGGATGGCTGGATGGATGGCTGGCTGGAGGGATGGATTGATGGCTGGATGGATGTCTGGATGGAGGAATGGCTGGATGGATGGCTGGCTGGAGGGATGGATGGATGGATGGATGGCTGGATGGATGGCTGGATGGATGGATGTCTGGATGGACGATTGGCTGGAGGGATGGATGGATGGATGGCTGGATGGATGGCTGGCTGGAGGGATGGATGGATGGATGGCTGTATGGATGGCTGGATGGATGGCTGGATGGATGGCTGGCTGGAGTGATGGATGGGTGGATGTTTGGATCGGTGGCTAGTTGGATTAATGGCTTGATGGATGGCAGGCTGGAGGGATGGAAGGATGGATGGATGGCTGGATGGATGGCTGGATGGATGGCTGGATGTCTGGATGGCTGGCTGGATGGATGGATGAATGGTTGGCTGGATGTATGGATGGATGGCTGGATGGATGGCTGGATGGATGGATGGATGGATGGATGGATGGATGGATGGATGGCTGGATGGATGGATGGATGGATGGCTGGATGGATGGCTGGATGGATGGCTGGATGGATGGATGGATGGATGGATGGATGGAAGGATGGATGGCTGGCTGGCTGGAGGGATGGATGGATGGATGGGTGGCTGGATGGATGGCTGGATGGATGGATTTCCGGATGGATGGCTGTCTGGAGGGATGGCTGGATGGATGGATTGCTGGATGGATGGCTGGCAGGAGGAATGGATGGATGGATGGATGGCTGGATGGATGGCTGGATGGATGGATGTCTGGATGAATGGCTTGCTGGAGGGATGGATGGATGGATGGGTGGCTGCATGGATGGCTGGATGGATGGCTGGATGGATTGCTGGCTGGAGGAATGGATGGATTAATGGATGGCTGGACGGATGGCTGGATGGATGGAAGGCTGGATGGATGGCTGGCTGGAGGGATGGATGGATGGATGGCTGAATGGATGGCTAGATCGATGGATGGCTGGATGGATGGCTGGCTGGAGGGATGGAGTCATGGATGGATGGCTGGATGGATGGCTGGATGGAAGGATGACTGGATGCATGGCTGGCTGGAGGGATGGATTGAATGATGGATGGCTGGATGGCTGGCTGGATGGATGGCTGGCTGGAGCGATGGATGGATGGATGGATGGCAGGATGGATGGCTGGAAGGATGGATGGCTGGATGGATGGCTGGCTGGAGGGATGGATGGATGGATGGATGGCTGGATGGATGGTTGGACGAATGGATGGCTGGATGGATGGCTGGCTGGAGGGATGGATGGATGGAGGGATGGATGGATGGATGGATGGCTGAATGGAAGGCTAGATCGATGGATGGCTGTAGGAATGGATGGATGGATGGCTGGATGGATGGCTGGATGGATTGATGGCTGGATGGATGGCTGAATGGATGACTGGATGGATGGATGGCTGGGTGGATAGCTGGCTGGAGGGATGGATGGATGGATGGCTGGATGAATGGCTGGATGGATGGATGGCTGGATGGATGGCTGCCTGGAAGGATGGCTGGATGGATGGATGGCTGGATGGGTGGCTGGATGGATGGATGGCTGGATGGATGGCTGGCTGGAGGGATGGATGGATGGATGGATGGCTGGATGGAGGGATGGCTGGATGGATGGCTGGCTGGAGGAATGGATGGATGGATGGATGGCTGGATTGATGGCTGGATCGATGGATGGCGGAATGGATGGCTGAATGGATGGCTGGATGGATGGATGGCTGGATGGATAGCTGGCTGGAAAGATGGATGGATGGATGGATGGTCCGATGGACGGCTGGATGGATGGATGGCTGGATGGATGGCTGGCTGGAGGAATGGATTGATGGATGGATGGCTGGATGGATGGCTGGATGGATGGATGGCTGGATGGAGGGATGGCTGGATGTAGGGTTGGCTGGATGGTTGGCTGGCTGGAGGGATGGATGGATGGATGGCTGGATGGATGGCTGGCTGGAGGGATGGATGGATGGATGGATGGCTGGATGGAGGGATGGCTGGATGTAGGGTTGGCTGGATGGTTGGCTGGCTGGAGGGATGGGGGGATGGATGGATGGCTGGATGGATGGTTGGCTGGAGGGATGGATGGATGGCTGGATGGACGGCTGGATGGATGGATGGCTGGATGGATGGCTGGCTGGAGGGTTGGATTGATGTTTCGATGGCTGGATGGATGGATGGCTGGATGGATGGCTGGCTGGACGGATGGATGGATGGATGGCTGGATGGAGGGATGGCTGGATGGTTGGCTGGCTGGAGGGATGGATGGATGGATGGATGGCTGGATGGATGGCTGGCTGGAGAGATGCATGGATGGATGGATGGCTGGATGGACGGATGGTTCGGATGGATTGCTGGATGGATGGCTGGCTGGAGGGATGGATTGATGGATGGATGGCTGGATGGATGGCTGGATGGATGGATGGCTGGATGGATGGCTGGCTGGAGGGATGGATGGATGGATGGATGGCTGGACGGAGGGATGGCTGGATGGTTGGCTGGCTGGATGGATGGATGGATGGATGGATGGTTGGATGGATGGCTGGATGGAGGGATGGCTGGATGGATGGCTGGCTGGAGGGATGGATGGATGGCTGGATGGATGGCTGGATGGATGGATGGCTTAATGGCTGGCTGGCTGGAGGGATGAATGGATGGATGGATGGCTGGATGAATGGCTGAATGGATGGATGGCTGGATGTATGGCTGGCTGGAGAGATGGATGGATGGATGGATGGCTGGATGGATGGCTGGATGGAGGAATGGCTGGATGAATGGCTGGCTAGAGGGATGGATGGATGGATGGATGGCTGGATGGATGGCTTAATGGATGGATGGTTGGATTAAAGGCTGGCTGGAGGGATAGATGGAAGGATGGCTGGATGGATGGCTGGATGGATGAATGGCTGGATGGATGACTGGCTGGAGGGAAGAATGGATGGATGGATGGCTGGATGGATTGCTGGATGGATGGATGGATGGACGGATGGCTGGATGGATGGCTGGCTGGAGGAATGGATGGATGGCTGGCTGGATGGATGGATGGCTGGATGGATGGCTGGCTGGAGGGATGGATGGATGGCTGGATGGTTGGCTAAATGGATTAATGGTTGGATGGATGGCTGGCTGGAGGAATGGATGGATGGATGGATGGCTGGATGGATGGCTGGATGGATGTATGGCTGGATGGATGGCTGGCTGGAGGGATGGATGGATGGATGGCTGGATGGACGGCTGGATGGATGGATGGCTGGATCATGGCTGACTGGAGGGATGGATTGATGGATGGATGGCTGGATGGATGCCTGGATGGAGGGATGGCTGGATGGATGGCTGGCTGGAGGGATGGATGGATGGATGGATGGCTGGATGGATGGCTGGATGGATGGATGGCTGGATGGATGGCTCGCTGGCGGGATGGATGGATGGATGGATGGCTGGATGGATGGCATAATGGATGGATGGCTGGATGGATGGCTGGATGGTTGGATGGATGGATGGCTGGATGGATGGATGGCTGGTGGATGGATGGCTGGATGGCTGGAAGTCTGGATGGATGGCTGGATGGATGGCTGGATGGATGGACGGATGGATGGAGGGATGGCTGGATGGATGGCTGGATGGAAGGATGGATGGCTGTCTGGATGGATGTCTGGATGGAGGAATGGCTGGATGGATGGCTGGCTGGAGGGATGGATGGATGGATGGATGGCTGGATGGATGGCTGGATGGATGGATTGCTGGATGGACGAATGGCTGGAGGGATGGATGGATGGATGGCTGGATGGATGGCTGGCTGGAGGGATGGATGGATGGATGGAAGGATGGCTGTATGGATGGCTGGATGGATGGATGGCTGGATGGATGGCTGGCTGGAGTGATAGATGCGTGGATGGTTGGATGGATGGCTAGTTGGATTGATGGCTGGATGGATGGCTGGCTGGAGGGATGGAAGGATGGATGGATGGCTGGATGGATGTCTGGATGGATGGTTGGATGTCTGGATGGCTGGCTGGATGGATGGATGACTGGTTGGCTGGATGTATGGATGGATGGCTGGATGGATGGTTGGATGGATGGATGGATGGATGGATGGCTGGATGGATGGATGGATGGATGGCTGGATGGATGGCTGGATGGATGGCTGGATGGATGGATGGATGGATGGATGGATGGATGGCTGGCTGGAGGGATGGATGGAAGGCTGGCTGGAGGGATGGATGGATGGATGGCAGGATGGATGGCTGGTTAGATGGATGGCTGGATGGATGGCTGGCTGGAGGGATGGATGGATGGATGGGTGGCTGGATGGATGGCTGGATGGATGGATGGATGGATGGATGGATGAATGGATGGATGGATGGATGGATGGATGGATGGATGGATGGATGGATGGATGGATGTATGGATGGCTGGCTGGCTGGAGGGATGGATGGAAGGCTAGCTGGAGGGATGGATGGATGGATGGCTGGATGGATGGCTGGATAGATGGATGGCTGGATGGATGGCTGGCTGCAGGGATGGATGGATGCATGGGTGGCTGGATGGATGTCTGGATGGATGGATTTCCGGATGGATGGCTGTCTGGAGAGATGGCTGGATGGATGGATGGCTGGATGGATGGCTGGCTGGAGGGATGGATGGAAGGATGGCTGGAAGGATGACTGGATGAATGGATGGCTGGATGGATGGCTGGCTGGGCGAATGGATGGATGGATGGCTGGATTGATGGCTGGGTGGATGGATGGCTGGATGGATGGCTGAATGGATGGCTGGATGGATGGATGGCTGGATGAATAGCTGGCTGGAGGGATGGATGGATGGATGGATGGTGGATGGACGGCTGGATGGATGGATGGCTGGATGGATGGCTGGCTGGAGGGATGGATTGATGGATGGATGGCTGGATGGATGGCTGGATGGATGGATGGCTGGATAGATGGCTGGCTGGAGGGATGGATGGATGGCTGGATGGAGGGATGGAGGGATGGCTGGATGGATGGCTGGCTGGAGGGATGGCTGGATGGCTGGATGGACGGCTGGATGGATGGATGGCTGGATGGATGGCTGGCTGGAAGGATGGATTGATGGATGGATGGCTGGATGGATGGCTGGATGGATGGATGGCTGGATGGATGGCTGGCTGGAGGGATGGATGGATGGATGGCTGAATGGAGGGATGGCTGGATGGTTGGCTGGATAGAGGGAGGGATGGATGAATGGATGGCTGGATGGATGGCTGGCTGGAGGGATGCATGGATGGATGGATGGCTGGATGGACGGCTGGTTTGGATGGATGGCTAGATGGATGGCTGGCTGGAGGGATGGGTTGATGGATGGATGACTGGTTGGATGGCTGGATGGATGGATTGCTGGATGGATGGCTGACTGGAGGGATGGATGGATGCGTGGATGGCTGGATGGAGGGATGGCTGGATGGTTGGCTGGCTGGATGGATGGATGGATGGATGGCTGGATGGATGGCTGGATGGAGGGATTGCTGGATGGATGGCTGGCTGGAGCGATGGATGGATGGCTGGATGGATGGCTGGATGGATGGATGGTTTAATGGCTGGCTGGCTGAAGGGATGGATGGCATGATGGATGGCTGGATGGATGGATGGATGGCTGGCTGGAGGTATGGATGGATGGATGATTGGCTGGATGGATGGCTGGATGGAGAGATGGATGAATGCATGGATGGCTGGATGGATGGCTGGATGGAGGGATGGCTGGATGGATGGCTTGCTGGAGGGATGGATGGATGGATGGTTGGCTGGATTGATGGCTGGATGGCTGGATGGCTGGATGGATGGCTTGCTGGAGGGATGGATGGATGAATGGATGGATGGCTGGATGGATGGCTGGATGGATGGATGGCTGGATGAATGGCTGGCTGGAGGGATGGATGGATGGCTGAATGGATGGCTGGATGGATGGATGGCTGGATGGATGGATGGCTGGATGGATGGATGGCTGGATGGCTGGAAGTCTGGATGGATGGATGGCTGGATGGATGGCTGGATGGATGGACGGATGGATGGAGGGATGGCTGGATGGATGGCTGGCTGGAGGGATGGATGTATGGCTGGATGGATGTCTGGATGGAGGAATGGCTGGATGGATGGCTGGCTGGAGAGATGGATCGATGGATGGATGGCTGGATGGATGGCTGGATGGATGGATGGCTGGACGGACGATTGGCTGGAGGGATGTATGGGTGGATGGCTGGATGGATGGCTGGCTGGAGGGAAGGATGGATGGATGGATGGATGGCTGTATGGATGGCTGGATGGAAAGATGGCTGGATGGATGGCTGGCTGGAGTGATGGATGCGTGGATGGTTGGATGGATGGCTAGTTGGATTGATGGCTGGATGGATGGCTGGCTGGAGGGATGGAAGGATGGATGGATGGCTGGATGGATGGCTGGATGGATGGCTCGATGTCTTGACGGCTGGCTGGATGGATGGATGACTAGTTGGCTGGATGTATGGATGGATGGCTGGATGGATGGCTGGATGGATGGATGGATGAATGGATGGATGGCTGGATGGATGGATGGATGGATGGCTGGATGGATGGCTGGATGGATGGCTGGATGGATGGATGGATGGATGGATGGATGGATGGATGGATGGATGGATGGATGGATGGCTGGAGGGATGGATGGAAGGCTGGCTGGAGGGATGGATGGACGGTTGGCTGGATGGATGGCTGGATAGATGGATGGCTGGATGGATGGCTGGCTGGAGGGATGGATGGATGCATGGGTGGCTGGATGGATGGCTGGATGGATGGATTTCCGGATGGATGGCTTCCTGGAGAGATGGCTGGATGGATGGATGGCTGGATGGATGGCTGGCTGGAGTGATGGATGCGTGGATGGTTGGATGGATGGCTAGTTGGATTGATGGCTGGATGGATGGCTGGCTGGAGGGATGAAAGGATGGATGGATGGCTGGATGGATGGCTGGATGGATGGCTGGATGTCTGGATGGCTGGCTGGATGGATGGATGACTGGTTGGCTGGATGTATGGATGGATGGCTGGATGGATGGCTGGATGGATGGATGGATGGATGGATGGATGGATGGCTGGATGGATGGATGGATGGATGGCTGGATGGATGGCTGGATGGATGGCTGGATGGATGGATGGATGGATGGATGGATGGATGGATGGATGGATGGCTGGCTGGCTGGAGGGATGGATGGAAGGCTGGCTGGAGGGATGGATGGATGGATGGCTGGATGGATGGCTGGTTAGATGGATGGCTGGATGGATGGCTGGCTGGAGGAATGGATGGATGGATGGGTGGCTGGATGGATGGCTGGATGGATGGATGGATGGATGGATGGATGGATGGATGGATGGATGGATGGATGGCTGGCTGGCTGGAGGGATGGATGGAAGGCTGGCTGGAGGGATGGATGGATGGATGGCTGGATGGATGGCTGGATAGATGGATGGCTGGATGGATGGCTGGCTGGAGGGATGGATGGATGCATGGGTGGCTGGATGGATGGCTGGATGGATGGATTTCCGGATGGATGGCTGTCTGGAGAGATGGCTGGATGGATGGATGGCTGGATGGATGGCTGGCTGGAGGAATGGATGGATGGATGGCTGGAAGGATGACTGGATGAATGGATGGCTGGATGGATGGCTGGCTGGAGGAATGGATGGATGGATGGCTGGATTAATGGCTGGATGGATGGATGGCTGGATGGATGGCTGAATGGATGGCTGGATGGATGGCTGGCTGGATGGATAGCTGGCTGGAGGGATGGATGGATGGATGGATGGTTAGATGGACGGCTGGATGGATGGATGGCTGGATGGATGGCTGGCTGGAGGGATGGATTGATGGATGGATGGCTGGATGGATGGCTGGATGGAGGGATGGCTGGATGGCTGGCTTGCTGGAGGGATGGATGGATGGATGGTTGGCTGGATTGATGGCTGGATGGCTGGATGGCTGGATGGATGGCTTGCTGGAGGAATGGATGGATGGATGGATGGATGGCTGGATGGATGGCTGGATGGATGGATGGCAGGATGAATGGCTGGCTGGAGGGATGGATGGATGGCTGAATGGATGGCTGGATGGATGGATGGCTGGATGGATGACTCGCTGGATGGATGGCTTAATGGATGGATGGCTGGATGGATGGCTGGATGGTTGGATGGATGGATGGATGGATGGATGGATGGATGGCTGGATGGATGGATGGCTGGATGGCTGGAAGTCTGGATGGATGGATGGCTGGATGGATGGCTGGATGGATGGACGGATGGATGTAGGGATGGCTGGATGGATGGCTGGCTGGAGGGATGGATGGATGGCTGGATGGATGTCTGGATGGAGGAATGGCTGGATGGATGGCTGGCTGGAGAGATGGATCGATGGATGGATGGCTGGATGGATGGCTGGATGGTTGGCTGGCTGGATGGACGATTGGCTGGAGGGATGTATGGATGGATGGCTGGATGGATGGCTGGCTGGAGGGAAGGATGGATGGATGGATGGATGGCTGTATGGATGGCTGGATGGATGGATGGCTGGATGGATGACTCGCTGGATGTATGGCTTAAAGGATGGATGGCTGGATGGATGGCTGGATGGTTGGATGGATGGATGGATGGATGGATGGATGGCTGGATGGATGGATGGCTGGATGGCTGGAAGTCTGGATGGATGGATGGCTGGATGGATGGATGGCTGGATGGACGGCTGGATGGATGGATGCATGGATGGATGGCTGGCTGGAGGGATGGATTGATGGATGGATGGCTGGATGGATGGCTGGATGGATGGATGGCTGGATGGATGGCTGGCTGGAGGGATGGATGGATGGATGGCTGGATGGAGGGATGTCTGGATGGTTGGCTGGCTAGAGGGAGGGATGGATGAATGGATGGCTGGATGGATGGCTGGCTGGAGGGATGCATGGATGGATGGATGGCTGGATGGACGGCTGGTTTGGATGGATGGCTGGATGGATGGCTGGCTGGAGGGATGGATTGATGGATGGATGACTGGTTGGATGGCTGGATGGATGGATTGCTGGATGGATAGCTGGCTGGAGGGATGGATGGATGGGTGGATGGCTGGATGGAGGGATGGCTGGATGGTTGGCTGGCTGGATGGATGGATGGATGGATGGCTGGATGGCTGGATGGATGGATGGATGGCTGGATGGATGGCTGGATGGATGGATTGCTGGATGGACGAATGGCTGGAGGGATGGATGGATGGATGGCTGGATGGATGGCTGGCTGGAGGGATGGATGGATGGATGGAAGGATGGCTGTATGGATGGCTGGATGGATGGATGGCTGGATGGATGGCTGGCTGGAGTGATAGATGCGTGGATGGTTGGATGGATGGCTAGTTGGATTGATGGCTGGATGGATGGCTGGCTGGAGGGATGGAAGGATGGATGGATGGCTGGATGGATGTCTGGATGGATGGTTGGATGTCTGGATGGCTGGCTGGATGGATGGATGACTGGTTGGCTGGATGTATGGATGGATGGCTGGATGGATGGTTGGATGGATGGATGGATGGATGGATGGCTGGATGGATGGATGGATGGATGGCTGGATGGATGGCTGGATGGATGGCTGGATGGATGGATGGATGGATGGATGGATGGATGGATGGCTGGCTGGAGGGATGGATGGAAGGCTGGCTGGAGGGATGGATGGATGGATGGCAGGATGGATGGCTGGTTAGATGGATGGCTGGATGGATGGCTGGCTGGAGGGATGGATGGATGGATGGGTGGCTGGATGGATGGCTGGATGGATGGATGGATGGATGGATGGATGAATGGATGGATGGATGGATGGATGGATGGATGGATGGATGGATGGATGGATGGATGGATGTATGGATGGCTGGCTGGCTGGAGGGATGGATGGAAGGCTAGCTGGAGGGATGGATGGATGGATGGCTGGATGGATGGCTGGATAGATGGATGGCTGGATGGATGGCTGGCTGCAGGGATGGATGGATGCATGGGTGGCTGGATGGATGTCTGGATGGATGGATTTCCGGATGGATGGCTGTCTGGAGAGATGGCTGGATGGATGGATGGCTGGATGGATGGCTGGCTGGAGGGATGGATGGAAGGATGGCTGGAAGGATGACTGGATGAATGGATGGCTGGATGGATGGCTGGCTGGACGAATGGATGGATGGATGGCTGGATTGATGGCTGGGTGGATGGATGGCTGGATGGATGGCTGAATGGATGGCTGGATGGATGGATGGCTGGATGAATAGCTGGCTGGAGGGATGGATGGATGGATGGATGGTGGATGGACGGCTGGATGGATGGATGGCTGGATGGATGGCTGGCTGGAGGGATGGATTGATGGATGGATGGCTGGATGGATGGCTGGATGGATGGATGGCTGGATAGATGGCTGGCTGGAGGGATGGATGGATGGCTGGATGGAGGGATGGAGGGATGGCTGGATGGATGGCTGGCTGGAGGGATGGCTGGATGGCTGGATGGACGGCTGGATGGATGGATGGCTGGATGGATGGCTGGCTGGAAGGATGGATTGATGGATGGATGGCTGGATGGATGGCTGGATGGATGGATGGCTGGATGGATGGCTGGCTGGAGGGATGGATGGATGGATGGCTGAATGGAGGGATGGCTGGATGGTTGGCTGGATAGAGGGAGGGATGGATGAATGGATGGCTGGATGGATGGCTGGCTGGAGGGATGCATGGATGGATGGATGGCTGGATGGACGGCTGGTTTGGATGGATGGCTGGATGGATGGCTGGCTGGAGGGATGGGTTGATGGATGGATGACTGGTTGGATGGCTGGATGGATGGATTGCTGGATGGATGGCTGACTGGAGGGATGGATGGATGCGTGGATGGCTGGATGGAGGGATGGCTGGATGGTTGGCTGGCTGGATGGATGGATGGATGGATGGCTGGATGGATGGCTGGATGGAGGGATTGCTGGATGGATGGCTGGCTGGAGCGATGGATGGATGGCTGGATGGATGGCTGGATGGATGGATGGTTTAATGGCTGGCTGGCTGAAGGGATGGATGGCATGATGGATGGCTGGATGGATGGATGGATGGCTGGCTGGAGGTATGGATGGATGGATGATTGGCTGGATGGATGGCTGGATGGAGAGATGGATGAATGCATGGATGGCTGGATGGATGGCTGGATGGAGGGATGGCTGGATGGATGGCTTGCTGGAGGGATGGATGGATGGATGGTTGGCTGGATTGATGGCTGGATGGCTGGATGGCTGGATGGATGGCTTGCTGGAGGGATGGATGGATGAATGGATGGATGGCTGGATGGATGGCTGGATGGATGGATGGCTGGATGAATGGCTGGCTGGAGGGATGGATGGATGGCTGAATGGATGGCTGGATGGATGGATGGCTGGATGGATGGATGGCTGGATGGATGGATGGCTGGATGGCTGGAAGTCTGGATGGATGGATGGCTGGATGGATGGCTGGATGGATGGACGGATGGATGGAGGGATGGCTGGATGGATGGCTGGCTGAAGGGATGGATGTATGGCTGGATGGATGTCTGGATGGAGGAATGGCTGGATGGATGGCTGGCTGGAGAGATGGATCGATGGATGGATGGCTGGATGGATGGCTGGATGGATGGATGGCTGGACGGACGATTGGCTGGAGAGATGTATGGGTGGATGGCTGGATGGATGGCTGGCTGGAGGGAAGGATGGATGGATGGATGGATGGCTGTATGGATGGCTGGATGGAAAGATGGCTGGATGGATGGCTGGCTGGAGTGATGGATGCGTGGATGGTTGGATGGATGGCTAGTTGGATTGATGGCTGGATGGATGGCTGGCTGGAGGGATGGAAGGATGGATGGATGGCTGGATGGATGGCTGGATGGATGGCTCGATGTCTTGACGGCTGGCTGGATGGATGGATGACTAGTTGGCTGGATGTATGGATGGATGGCTGGATGGATGGCTGGATGGATGGATGGATGAATGGATGGATGGCTGGATGGATGGATGGATGGATGGCTGGATGGATGGCTGGATGGATGGCTGGATGGATGGATGGATGGATGGATGGATGGATGGATGGATGGATGGATGGATGGATGGCTGGAGGGATGGATGGAAGGCTGGCTGGAGGGATGGATGGACGGATGGCTGGATGGATGGCTGGATAGATGGATGGCTGGATGGATGGCTGGCTGGAGGGATGGATGGATGCATGGGTGGCTGGATGGATGGCTGGATGGATGGATTTCCGGATGGATGGCTTCCTGGAGAGATGGCTGGATGGATGGATGGCTGGATGGATGGCTGGCTGGAGTGATGGATGCGTGGATGGTTGGATGGATGGCTAGTTGGATTGATGGCTGGATGGATGGCTGGCTGGAGGGATGGAAGGATGGATGGATGGCTGGATGGATGGCTGGATGGATGGCTGGATGTCTGGATGGCTGGCTGGATGGATGGATGACTGGTTGGCTGGATGTATGGATGGATGGCTGGATGGATGGCTGGATGGATGGATGGATGGATGGATGGATGGCTGGATGGATGGATGGATGGATGGCTGGATGGATGGCTGGATGGATGGCTGGATGGATGGATGGATGGATGGATGGATGGATGGATGGATGGCTGGCTGGCTGGAGGGATGGATGGAAGGCTGGCTGGAGGGATGGATGGATGGATGGCTGGATGGATGGCTGGTTAGATGGATGGCTGGATGGATGGCTGGCTGGAGGAATGGATGGATGGATGGGTGGCTGGATGGATGGCTGGATGGATGGATGGATGGATGGATGGATGGATGGATGGATGGATGGATGGATGGCTGGCTGGCTGGAGGGATGGATGGAAGGCTGGCTGGAGGGATGGATGGATGGATGGCTGGATGGATGGCTGGATAGATGGATGGCTGGATGGATGGCTGGCTGGAGGGATGGATGGATGCATGGGTGGCTGGATGGATGGCTGGATGGATGGATTTCCGGATGGATGGCTGTCTGGAGAGATGGCTGGATGGATGGATGGCTGGATGGATGGCTGGCTGGAGGAATGGATGGATGGATGGCTGGAAGGATGACTGGATGAATGGATGGCTGGATGGATGGCTGGCTGGAGGAATGGATGGATGGATGGCTGGATTAATGGCTGGATGGATGGATGGCTGGATGGATGGCTGAATGGATGGCTGGATGGATGGCTGGCTGGATGGATAGCTGGCTGGAGGGATGGATGGATGGATGGATGGTTAGATGGACGGCTGGATGGATGGATGGCTGGATGGATGGCTGGCTGGAGGGATGGATTGATGGATGGATGGCTGGATGGATGGCTGGATGGAGGGATGGCTGGATGGCTGGCTTGCTGGAGGGATGGATGGATGGATGGTTGGCTGGATTGATGGCTGGATGGCTGGATGGCTGGATGGATGGCTTGCTGGAGGAATGGATGGATGGATGGATGGATGGCTGGATGGATGGCTGGATGGATGGATGGCAGGATGAATGGCTGGCTGGAGGGATGGATGGATGGCTGAATGGATGGCTGGATGGATGGATGGCTGGATGGATGACTCGCTGGATGGATGGCTTAATGGATGGATGGCTGGATGGATGGCTGGATGGTTGGATGGATGGATGGATGGATGGATGGATGGATGGCTGGATGGATGGATGGCTGGATGGCTGGAAGTCTGGATGGATGGATGGCTGGATGGATGGCTGGATGGATGGACGGATGGATGGAGGGATGGCTGGATGGATGGCTGGCTGGAGGGATGGATGGATGGCTGGATGGATGTCTGGATGGAGGAATGGCTGGATGGATGGCTGGCTGGAGAGATGGATCGATGGATGGATGGCTGGATGGATGGCTGGATGGATGGCTGGCTGGATGGACGATTGGCTGGAGGGATGTATGGATGGATGGCTGGATGGATGGCTGGCTGGAGGGAAGGATGGATGGATGGATGGATGGCTGTATGGATGGCTGGATGGATGGATGGCTGGATGGATGACTCGCTGGATGTATGGCTTAAAGGATGGATGGCTGGATGGATGGCTGGATGGTTGGATGGATGGATGGATGGATGGATGGATGGATGGCTGGATGGATGGATGGCTGGATGGCTGGAAGTCTGGATGGATGGATGGCTGGATGGATGGATGGCTGGATGGACGGCTGGATGGATGGATGCATGGATGGATGGCTGGCCTGAGGGATGGATTGATGGATGGATGGCTGGATGGATGGCTGGATGGATGGATGGCTGGATGGATGGCTGGCTGGAGGGATGGATGGATGGATGGCTGGATGGAGGGATGTCTGGATGGTTGGCTGGCTAGAGGGAGGGATGGATGAATGGATGGCTGGATGGATGGCTGGCTGGAGGGATGCATGGATGGATGGATGGCTGGATGGACGGCTGGTTTGGATGGATGGCTGGATGGATGGCTGGCTGGAGGGATGGATTGATGGATGGATGACTGGTTGGATGGCTGGATGGATGGATTGCTGGATGGATAGCTGGCTGGAGGGATGGATGGATGGGTGGATGGCTGGATGGAGGGATGGCTGGATGGTTGGCTGGCTGGATGGATGGATGGATGGATGGCTGGATGGATGGCTGGATGGAGGGATTGCTGGATGGATGGCTGGCTGGAGCGATGGATGGATGGCTGGATGGATGGCTGGATGGATGGATGGCTTATTGGCTGGCTGGCTGGAGGGATGGATGGCTGGATGGATGGCTTGATGGATGGATGGGTGGATGGCTGATTGGAGGTATGGATGGATGGATGATTGGCTGGATGGATGGCTGGATGGAGAGATGGATGAATGCATGGATGGCTGGATGGATGGCTGGATGGAGGGATGGCTGGATGGATGGCTTGCTGGAGGGATGGATGGATGGATGGTTGGCTGGATTGATGGCTGGATGGCTGGATGGCTGGATGGATGGCTTGCTGGAGGGATGGATGGATGAATGGATGGATGGCTGGATGGATGGCTGGATGGATGGATGGCTGGATGAATGGCTGGCTGGAGGGATGGATGGATGGCTGAATGGATGGCTGGATGGATGGATGGCTGGATGGATGACTCGCTGGATGGATGGCTTAATGGATGGATGGCTGGATGGATGGCTGGATGGTTGGATGGATGGATGGATGGATGGATGGATGGATGGATGGATGGATGGATGGCTGGATGGCTGGAAGTCTGGATGGTTGGATGGCTGGATGGATGGCTGGATGGATGGATGGACGGATGGATGGAGGGATGGCTGGATGGATGGCTGGCTGGAGGGATGGATGGATGGCTGGATGGATGTCTGGATGGAGGAATGGCTGGATGGATGGCTGGCTGGAGAGATGGATCGATGGATGGATGGCTGGATGGATGGCTGGATGGATGGATGGCTGGATGGACGATTGGCTGGAGGGATGTATGGATGGATGGCTGGATGGATGGCTGGCTGGAGGGAAGGATGGATGGATGGATGGATGGCTGTATGGATGGCTGGATGGATAGATGGCTGGATGGATGGCTGGCTGGAGTGATGGATGCGTGTATGGTTGGATGGATGGCTAGTTGGATTGATGGCTGGATGGATGGCTGGCTGGAGGGATGGAAGGATGGATGGATGGCTGGATGGATGGCTGGATGGATGGCTGGATGTCTTGATGGCTGGCTGGATGGATGGATGACTGGTTGGCTGGATGTATGGATGGATGGCTGGATGGATGGCTGGATGGATGGGTGGCTGGATGGATGGCTGGATGGATGGATGGATGGATGGATGGATGGATGGATGGATGGATGGATGGCTGGCTGGCTGGAGGGATGGATGGAAGGCTGGCTGGAGGGATGGATGGATGGATGGCTGGATGGATGGCTGGATAGATGGATGGCTGGATGGATGGCTGGCTGGAGGGATGGATGGATGCATGGGTGGCTGGATGGATGGCTGGATGGATGGATTTCCGGATGGATGGCTGTCTGGAGAGTTGGCTGGATGGATGGATGGCTGGATGGATGGCTGGCTGGAGGAATGGATGGATGGATGGCTGGAAGGATGACTGGATGAATGGATGGCTGGATGGATGGCTGGCTGGAGGAATGGATGGATGGATGGCTGGATTGATGGCTGAATGGATGGATGGCTGGATGGATGGCTGAATGGATGGCTGGATGGATGGCTGGCTGGATGGATAGCTGGCTGGAGGGATGGATGGATGGATGGATGGTTAGATGGACGGCTGGATGGATGGATGGCTGGATGGATGGCTGGCTGGAGGGATGGATTGATGGATGGATGGCTGGATGGATGGCTGGATGGAGGGATGGCTGGATGGCTGGCTTGCTGGAGGGGTGGATGGATGGATGGTTGGCTGGATTGATGGCTGGATGGCTGGATGGCTGGATGGATGGCTTGCTGGAGGAATGGATGGATGGATGGCTGGATGGATGGCTGGATGGATGGATGGCAGGATGAATGGCTGGCTGGAGGGATGGATGGATGGCTGAATGGATGACTCGCTGGATGGATGGCTTAATGGATGGATGGCTGGATGGATGGCTGGATGGTTGGATGGATGGATGGATGGATGGATGGCTGGATGGATGGATGGCTGGATGGCTGGAAGTCTGGATGGATGGATGGCTGGATGGATGGCTGGATGGATGGACGGATTGATGGAGGGATGGCTGGATGGATGGCTGGCTGGAGGGATGGATGTATGGCTGGGTGGATGTCTGGATGGAGGAATGGCTGGATGGATGGCTGGCTGGAGAGATGGATCGATGGATGGATGGCTGGATGGATGGCTGGATGGATGGATGGCTGGACGGACGATTGGCTGGAGGGATGTATGGGTGGATGGCTGGATGGATGGCTGGCTGGAGGGAAGGATGGATGGATGGATGGATGGCTGTATGGATGGCTGGATGGAAAGATGGCTGGATGGATGGCTGGCTGGAGTGATGGATGCGTGGATGGTTGGTTGGATGGCTAGTTGGATTGATGGCTGGATGGATGGCTGGCTGGAGGGATGGAAGGATGGATGGATGGCTGGATGGATGGCTGGATGGATGGCTCGATGTCTTGACGGCTGGCTGGATGGATGGATGACTGGTTGGCTGGAGGTATGGATGGATGGCTGGATGGATGGCTGGATGGATGGCTGGATTAATGGATGGATGGCTGGATGGATGGATGGATGGATGGCTGGATGGATGGCTGGATGGATGGCTGGATGGATGGATGGATGGATGGATGGATGGATGGATGGATGGATGGATGGATGGATGGATGGATGGATGGATGGATGGATGGATGGCTGGATGGATGTCTGGATGGAGGAATGGCTGGATGGATGGCTGGCTGGAGAGATGGATCGATGGATGGATGGCTGGATGGATGGCTGGATGGATGGCTGGCTGGATGGACGATTGGCTGGAGGGATGTATGGATGGATGGCTGGATGGATGGCTGGCTGGAGGGAAGGATGGATGGATTGATGGATGGCTGTATGGATGGCTGGATGGATGGATGGCTGGATGGATGACTCGCTGGATGGATGGCTTAAAGGATGGATGGCTGGTTGGATGGCTGGATGGTTGGATGGATGGATGGATGGATGGATGGATGGATGGCTGGATGGATGGATGGCTGGATGGATGGCTGGCTGGAGGAATGGATGGATGGATGGCTGGATTGATGGCTGGATGGATGGATGGCTGGATGGATGGCTGAATGGATGGCTGGATGGATGGCTGGCTGGATGGATAGCTGGCTGGAGGGATGGATGGATGGATGGATGGTTAGATGGACGGCTGGATGGATGGATGGCTGGATGGATGGCTGGCTGGAGGGATGGATTGATGGATGGATGGCTGGATGGATGGCTGGATGGAGGGATGGCTGGATGGCTGGCTTGCTGGAGGGGTGGATGGATGGATGGTTGGCTGGATTGATGGCTGGATGGCTGGATGGCTGGATGGATGGCTTGCTGGAGGAATGGATGGATGGATGGATGGATGGCTGGATGGATGGCTGGATGGATGGATGGCAGGATGAATGGCTGGCTGGAGGGATGGATGGATGGCTGAATGGATGACTCGCTGGATGGATGGCTTAATGGATGAATGGCTGGATGGATGGCTGGATGGTTGGATGGATGGATGGATGGATGGATGGCTGGATGGATGGATGGCTGGTTGGCTGGAAGTCTGGATGGATGGATGGCTGGATGGATGGCTGGATGGATGGACGGATTGATGGAGGGATGGCTGGATGGATGGCTGGATGGAGGGATGGATGTATGGCTGGATGGATGTCTGGATGGAGGAATGGCTGGATGGATGGCTGGCTGGAGAGATGGATCGATGGATGGATGGCTGGATGGATGGCTGGATGGATGGATGGCTGGACGGACGATTGGCTGGAGGGATGTATGGGTGGATGGCTGGATGGATGGCTGGCTGGAGGGAAGGATGGATGGATGGATGGATGGCTGTATGGATGGCTGGATGGAAAGATGGCTGGATGGATGGCTGGCTGGAGTGATGGATGCGTGGATGGTTGGATGGATGGCTAGTTGGATTGATGGCTGGATGGATGGCTGGCTGGAGGGATGGAAGGATGGATGGATGGCTGGATGGATGGCTGGATGGATGGCTCGATGTCTTGACGGCTGGCTGGATGGATGGATGACTGGTTGGCTGGAGGTATGGATGGATGGCTGGATGGATGGCTGGATGGATGGCTGGATGAATGGATGGATGGCTGGATGGATGGATGGATGGATGGCTGGATGGATGGCTGGATGGATGGCTGGATGGATGGATGGATGGATGGATGGATGGATGGATGGATGGATGGATGGATGGATGGATGGATGGCTGGATGGATGTCTGGATGGAGGAATGGCTGGATGGATGGCTGGCTGGAGAGATGGATAGATGGATGGATGGCTGGATGGATGGCTGGATGGATGGCTGGCTGGATGGACGATTGGCTGGAGGGATGTATGGATGGATGGCTGGATGGATGGCTGGCTGGAGGGAAGGATGGATGGATGGATGGATGGCTGTATGGATGGCTGGATGGATGGATGGCTGGATGGATGACTCGCTGGATGGATGGCTTAAAGGATGGATGGCTGGATGGATGGCTGGATGGTTGGATGGATGGATGGATGGATGGATGGATGGATGGATGGCTGGATGGATGGATGGCTGGATGGCTGGAAGTCTGGATGGATGGATGGCTGGATGGATGGATGGCTGGATGGACGGCTGGATGGATGGATGGCTGGATGGATGGCTGGCTGGAGGGATGGATTGATGGATGGATGGCTGGATGGATGGCTGGATGGATGGATGGCTGGATGGATGGCTGGCTGGAGGGATGGATGGATGGATGGCTGGATGTAGGGATGTCTGGATGGTTGGCTGGCTAGAGGGAGGGATGGATGAATGGATGGCTGGATGGATGGCTTGCTGGAGAGATGCATGGATGGATGGATGGCTGGATGGACGGCTGGTTTGGATGGATGGCTGGATGGATGGCTGGCTGGAGGGATGGATTGATGGATGGATGACTGGTTGGATGGCTGGATGGATGGATTGCTGGATGGATAGCTGGCTGGAGGGATGGATGGATGGGTGGATGGCTGGATGGAGGGATGGCTGGATGGTTGGCTGGCTGGATGGATGGATGGATGGATGGCTGGATGGATGGCTGGATGGAGGGATTGCTGGATGGATGGCTGGCTGGAGCGATGGATGGATGGCTGGATGGATGGCTGGATGGATGGATGGCTTATTGGCTGGCTGGCTGGAGGGATGGATGGCTGGATGGATGGCTTGATGGATGGATGGGTGGATGGCTGATTGGAGGTATGGATGGATGGATGATTGGCTGGATGGATGGCTGGATGGAGAGATGGATGAATGCATGGATGGCTGGATGGATGGCTGGATGGATGGATGGCTGGATGAATAGCTGGCTGGAGGGATGGATGGATGGATGGATGGTGGATGGACGGCTGGATGGATGGATGGCTGAATGGATGGCTGGCTGGAGGGATGGATTGATGGATGGATGGCTGGATGGATGGCTGGATGGATGGATGGCTGGATAGATGGCTGGCTGGAGGGATGGATGGATGGCTGGATGGAGGGATGGAGGGATGGCTGGATGGATGGCTGGCTGGAGGGATGGCTGGATGGCTGGATGGACGGCTGGATGGATGGATGGCTGGATGGATGGCTGGCTGGATGGATGGCTGGCTGGAAGGATGGATTGATGGATGGATGGCTGGATGGATGGCTGGATGGATGGATGGCTGGATGGATGGCTGGCTGGAGGGATGGATGGATGGATGGCTGAATGGAGGGATGGCTGGATGGTTGGCTGGATAGAGGGAGGGATGGATGAATGGATGGCTGGATGGATGGCTGGCTGGAGGGATGCATGGATGGATTGCTGGATGGATGGCTGGCTGGAGCGATGGATGGATGGCTGGATGGATGGCTGGATGGATGGATGGTTTAATGGCTGGCTGGCTGAAGGGATGGATGGCATGATGGATGGCTGGATGGATGGATGGATGGCTGGCTGGAGGTATGGATGGATGGATGATTGGCTGGATGGATGGCTGGATGGAGAGATGGATGAATGCATGGATGGCTGGATGGATGGCTGGATGGAGGGATGGCTGGATGGATGGCTTGCTGGAGGGATGGATGGATGGATGGTTGGCTGGATTGATGGCTGGATGGCTGGATGGCTGGATGGATGGCTTGCTGGAGGGATGGATGGATGAATGGATGGATGGCTGGATGGATGGCTGGATGGATGGATGGCTGGATGAATGGCTGGCTGGAGGGATGGATGGATGGCTGAATGGATGGCTGGATGGATGGATGGCTGGATTGATGGATGGCTGGATGGATGGATGGCTGGATGGCTGGAAGTCTGGATGGATGGATGGCTGGATGGATGGCTGGATGGATGGACGGATGGATGGAGGGATGGCTGGATGGATGGCTGGCTGGAGGGATGGATGTATGGCTGGATGGATGTCTGGATGGAGGAATGGCTGGATGGATGGCTGGCTGGAGAGATGGATCGATGGATGGATGGCTGGATGGATGGCTGGATGGATGGATGGCTGGACGGACGATTGGCTGGAGGGATGTATGGGTGGATGGCTGGATGGAAGCTGGCTGGAGGGAAGGATGGATGGATGGATGGATGGATGGCTGGACGGACGATTGGCTGGAGGGATGTATGGGTGGATGGCTGGATGGATGGCTGGCTGGAGGGAAGGATGGATGGATGGATGGATGGCTGTATGGATGGCTGGATGGAAAGATGGCTGGATGGATGGCTGGCTGGAGTGATGGATGCGTGGATGGTTGGATGGATGGCTAGTTGGATTGATGGCTGGATGGATGGCTGGCTGGAGGGATGGAAGGATGGATGGATGGCTGGATGGATGGCTGGATGGATGGCTCGATGTCTTGACGGCTGGCTGGATGGATGGATGACTAGTTGGCTGGATGTATGGATGGATGGCTGGATGGATGGCTGGATGGATGGATGGATGAATGGATGGATGGCTGGATGGATGGATGGATGGATGGCTGGATGGATGGCTGGATGGATGGCTGGATGGATGGATGGATGGATGGATGGATGGATGGATGGATGGATGGATGGATGGCTGGAGGGATGGATGGAAGGCTGGCTGGAGGGATGGATGGACGGATGGCTGGATGGATGGCTGGATAGATGGATGGCTGGATGGATGGCTGGCTGGAGGGATGGATGGATGCATGGGTGGCTGGATGGATGGCTGGATGGATGGATTTCCGGATGGATGGCTTCCTGGAGAGATGGCTGGATGGATGGATGGCTGGATGGATGGCTGGCTGGAGTGATGGATGCGTGGATGGTTGGATGGATGGCTAGTTGGATTGATGGCTGGATGGATGGCTGGCTGGAGGGATGGAAGGATGGATGGATGGCTGGATGGATGGCTGGATGGATGGCTGGATGTCTGGATGGCTGGCTGGATGGATGGATGACTGGTTGGCTGGATGTATGGATGGATGGCTGGATGGATGGCTGGATGGATGGATGGATGGATGGATGGCTGGATGGATGGATGGATGGATGGCTGGATGGATGGCTGGATGGATGGCTGGATGGATGGATGGATGGATGGATGGATGGATGGATGGCTGGCTGGCTGGAGGGATGGATGGAAGGCTGGCTGGAGGGATGGATGGATGGATGGCTGGATGGATGGCTGGTTAGATGGATGGCTGGATGGATGGCTGGCTGGAGGAATGGATGGATGGATGGGTGGCTGGATGGATGGCTGGATGGATGGATGGATGGATGGATGGATGGATGGATGGATGGATGGATGGATGGATGGCTGGCTGGCTGGAGGGATGGATGGAAGGCTGGCTGGAGGGATGGATGGATGGATGGCTGGATGGATGGCTGGATAGATGGATGGCTGGATGGATGGCTGGCTGGAGGGATGGATGGATGCATGGGTGGCTGGATGGATGGCTGGATGGATGGATTTCCGGATGGATGGCTGTCTGGAGAGATGGCTGGATGGATGGATGGCTGGATGGATGGCTGGCTGGAGGAATGGATGGATGGATGGCTGGAAGGATGACTGGATGAATGGATGGCTGGATGGATGGCTGGCTGGAGGAATGGATGGATGGATGGCTGGATTAATGGCTGGATGGATGGATGGCTGGATGGATGGCTGAATGGATGGCTGGATGGATGGCTGGCTGGATGGATAGCTGGCTGGAGGGATGGATGGATGGATGGATGGTTAGATGGACGGCTGGATGGATGGATGGCTGGATGGATGGCTGGCTGGAGGGATGGATTGATGGATGGATGGCTGGATGGATGGCTGGATGGAGGGATGGCTGGATGGCTGGCTTGCTGGAGGGATGGATGGATGGATGGTTGGCTGGATTGATGGCTGGATGGCTGGATGGCTGGATGGATGGCTTGCTGGAGGAATTGATGGATGGATGGATGGATGGCTGGATGGATGGCTGGATGGATGGATGGCAGGATGAATGGCTGGCTGGAGGGATGGATGGATGGCTGAATGGATGGCTGGATGGATGGATGGCTGGATGGATGACTCGCTGGATGGATGGCTTAATGGATGGATGGCTGGATGGATGGCTGGATGGTTGGATGGATGGATGGATGGATGGATGGATGGATGGATGGATGGCTGGATGGATGGATGGCTGGATGGCTGGAAGTCTGGATGGATGGATGGCTGGATGGATGGCTGGATGGATGGACGGATGGATGGAGGGATGGCTGGATGGATGGCTGGCTGGAGGGATGGATGGATGGCTGGATGGATGTCTGGATGGAGGAATGGCTGGATGGATGGCTGGCTGGAGAGATGGATCGATGGATGGATGGCTGGATGGATGGCTGGATGGATGGCTGGCTGGATGGACGATTGGCTGGAGGGATGTATGGATGGATGGCTGGATGGATGGCTGGCTGGAGGGAAGGATGGATGGATGGATGGATGGCTGTATGGATGGCTGGATGAATGGATGGCTGGATGGATGACTCGCTGGATGTATGGCTTAAAGGATGGATGGCTGGATGGATGGCTGGATGGTTGGATGGATGGATGGATGGATGGATGGATGGATGGCTGGATGGATGGATGGCTGGATGGCTGGAAGTCTGGATGGATGGATGGCTGGATGGATGGATGGCTGGATGGACGGCTGGATGGATGGATGCATGGATGGATGGCTGGCTGGAGGGATGGATTGATGGATGGATGGCTGGATGGATGGCTGGATGGATGGATGGCTGGATGGATGGCTGGCTGGAGGGATGGATGGATGGATGGCTGGATGGAGGGATGTCTGGATGGCTGGCTGGCTAGAGGGAGGGATGGATGAATGGATGGCTGGATGGATGGCTGGCTGGAGGGATGCATGGATGGATGGATGGCTGGATGGACGGCTGGTTTGGATGGATGGCTGGATGGATGGCTGGCTGGAGGGATGGATTGATGGATGGATGACTGGTTGGATGGCTGGATGGATGGATTGCTGGATGGATAGCTGGCTGGAGGGATGGATGGATGGGTGGATGGCTGGATGGAGGGATGGCTGGATGGTTGGCTGGCTGGATGGATGGATGGATGGATGGCTGGATGGATGGCTGGATGGAGGGATTGCTGGAGGGATGGATGGATGGATGGCTGGATGGATGGCTGGATAGATGGATGGCTGGATGGATGGCTGGCTGGAGGGATGGATGGATGCATGGGTGGCTGGATGGATGGCTGGATGAATGGCTGGCTGGAGGGATGGATGGATGGCTGAATGGATGGCTGGATGGATGGATGGCTGGATGGATGACTCGCTGGATGGATGGCTTAATGGATGGATGGCTGGATGGATGGCTGGATGGTTGGATGAATGGATGGATGGATGGATGGATGGATGGATGGATGGATGGATGGCTGGATGGCTGGAAGTCTGGATGGATGGAGGGCTGGATGGATGGCTGGATGGATGGATGGCTGGATGGATGACTCGCTGGATGGATGGCTTAATGGATGGATGGCTGGATGGATGGCTGGATGGTTGGATGGATGGATGGATGGATGGATGGATGGATGGATGGATGGATGGATGGCTGGAAGTCTGGATGGATGGATGGCTGGATGGATGGATGGCTGGATGGACGGCTGGATGGATGGATGCATGGATGGATGGCTGGCTGGAGGGATGGATTGATGGATGGATGGCTGGATGGATGGCTGGATGGATGGATGGCTGGATGGATGGCTGGCTGGAGGGATGGATGGATGGATGGCTGGATGGAGGGATGTCTGGATGGTTGGCTGGCTAGAGGGAGGGATGGATGAATGGATGGCTGGATGGATGGCTGGCTGGAGGGATGCATGGATGGATGGATGGCTGGATGGACGGCTGGTTTGGATGGATGGCTGGATGGATGGCTGGCTGGAGGGATGGATTGATGGATGGATGACTGGTTGGATGGCTGGATGGATGGATTGCTGGATGGATAGCTGGCTGGAGGGATGGATGGATGGGTGGATGGCTGGATGGAGGGATGGCTGGATGGTTGGCTGGCTGGATGGATGGATGGATGGATGGCTGGATGGATGGCTGGATGGAGGGATTGCTGGATGGATGGCTGGCTGGAGCGATGGATGGATGGCTGGATGGATGGCTGGATGGATGGATGGCTTATTGGCTGGCTGGCTGGAGGGATGGATGGCTGGATGGATGGCTTGATGGATGGATGGGTGGATGGCTGATTGGAGGTATGGATGGATGGATGATTGGCTGGATGGATGGCTGGATGGAGAGATGGATGAATGCATGGATGGCTGGATGGATGGCTGGATGGAGGGATGGCTGGATGGATGGCTTGCTGGAGGGATGGATGGATGGATGGTTGGCTGGATTGATGGCTGGATGGCTGGATGGCTGGATGGATGGCTTGCTGGAGGGATGGATGGATGAATGGATGGATGGCTGGATGGATGGCTGGATGGATGGATGGCTGGATGAATGGCTGGCTGGAGGGATGGATGGATGGCTGAATGGATGGCTGGATGGATGGATGGCTGGATGGATGACTCGCTGGATGGATGGCTTAATGGATGGATGGCTGGATGGATGGCTGGATGGTTGGATGGATGGATGGATGGATGGATGGATGGATGGATGGATGGATGGATGGCTGGATGGCTGGAAGTCTGGATGGATGGATGGCTGGATGGATGGCTGGATGGATGGATGGACGGATGGATGGAGGGATGGCTGGATGGATGGCTGGCTGGAGGGATGGATGGATGGCTGGATGGATGTCTGGATGGAGGAATGGCTGGATGGATGGCTGGCTGGAGAGATGGATCGATGGATGGATGGCTGGATGGATGGCTGGATGGATGGATGGCTGGATGGACGATTGGCTGGAGGGATGTATGGATGGATGGCTGGATGGATGGCTGGCTGGAGGGAAGGATGGATGGATGGATGGATGGCTGTATGGATGGCTGGATGGATAGATGGCTGGATGGATGGCTGGCTGGAGTGATGGATGCGTGTATGGTTGGATGGATGGCTAGTTGGATTGATGGCTGGATGGATGGCTGGCTGGAGGGATGGAAGGATGGATGGATGGCTGGATGGATGGCTGGATGGATGGCTGGATGTCTTGATGGCTGGCTGGATGGATGGATGACTGGTTGGCTGGATGTATGGATGGATGGCTGGATGGATGGCTGGATGGATGGGTGGCTGGATGGATGGCTGGATGGATGGATGGATGGATGGATGGATGGATGGATGGATGGATGGATGGATGGCTGGTTGGTTGGAGGGATGGATGGAAGGCTGGCTGGAGGGATGGATGGATGGATGGCTGGATGGATGGCTGGATAGATGGATGGCTGGATGGATGGCTGGCTGGAGGGATGGATGGATGCATGGGTGGCTGGATGGATGGCTGGATGGATGGATTTCCGGATGGATGGCTGTCTGGAGAGATGGCTGGATGGATGGATGGCTGGATGGATGGCTGGCTGGAGGAATGGATGGATGGATGGCTGGAAGGATGACTGGATGAATGGATGGCTGGATGGATGGCTGGCTGGAGGAATGGATGGATGGATGGCTGGATTGATGGCTGAATGGATGGATGGCTGGATGGATGGCTGAATGGATGGCTGGATGGATGGCTGGCTGGATGGATAGCTGGCTGGAGGGATGGATGGATGGATGGATGGTTAGATGGACGGCTGGATGGATGGATGGCTGGATGGATGGCTGGCTGGAGGGTTGGATTGATGGATGGATGGCTGGATGGATGGCTGGATGGAGGGATGGCTGGATGGCTGGCTTGCTGGAGGGGTGGATGGATGGATGGTTGGCTGGATTGATGGCTGGATGGCTGGATGGCTGGATGGATGGCTTGCTGGAGGAATGGATGGATGGATGGCTGGATGGATGGCTGGATGGATGGATGGCAGGATGAATGGCTGGCTGGAGGGATGGATGGATGGCTGAATGGATGACTCGCTGGATGGATGGCTTAATGGATGGATGGCTGGATGGATGGCTGGATGGTTGGATGGATGGATGGATGGATGGATGGCTGGATGGATGGATGGCTGGATGGCTGGAAGTCTGGATGGATGGATGGCTGGATGGATGGCTGGATGGATGGACGGATTGATGGAGGGATGGCTGGATGGATGGCTGGCTGGAGGGATGGATGTATGGCTGGATGGATGTCTGGATGGAGGAATGGCTGGATGGATGGCTGGCTGGAGAGATGGATCGATGGATGGATGGCTGGATGGATGGCTGGATGGATGGATGGCTGGACGGACGATTGGCTGGAGGGATGTATGGGTGGATGGCTGGATGGATGGCTGGCTGGAGGGAAGGATGGATGGATGGATGGATGGCTGTATGGATGGCTGGATGGAAAGATGGCTGGATGGATGGCTGGCTGGAGTGATGGATGCGTGGATGGTTGGTTGGATGGCTAGTTGGATTGATGGCTGGATGGATGGCTGGCTGGAGGGATGAAAGGATGGATGGATGGCTGGATGGATGGCTGGATGGATGGCTCGATGTCTTGACGGCTGGCTGGATGGATGGATGACTGGTTGGCTGGAGGTATGGATGGATGGCTGGATGGATGGCTGGATGGATGGCTGGATTAATGGATGGATGGCTGGATGGATGGATGGATGGATGGCTGGATGGATGGCTGGATGGATGGCTGGATGGATGGATGGATGGATGGATGGATGGATGGATGGATGGATGGATGGATGGATGGATGGATGGATGGCTGGATGGATGTCTGGATGGAGGAATGGCTGGATGGATGGCTGGCTGGAGAGATGGATCGATGGATGGATGGCTGGATGGATGGCTGGATGGATGGCTGGCTGGATGGACGATTGGCTGGAGGGATGTATGGATGGATGGCTGGATGGATGGCTGGCTGGAGGGAAGGATGGATGGATTGATGGATGGCTGTATGGATGGCTGGATGGATGGATGACTGGATGGATGACTCGCTGGATGGATGGCTTAAAGGATGGATGGCTGGATGGATGGCTGGATGGTTGGATGGATGGATGGATGGATGGATGGATGGATGGCTGGATGGATGGATGGCTGGATGGATGGCTGGCTGGAGGAATGGATGGATGGATGGCTGGATTGATGGCTGGATGGATGGATGGCTGGATGGATGGCTGAATGGATGGCTGGATGGATGGCTGGCTGGATGGATAGCTGGCTGGAGGGATGGATGGATGGATGGATGGTTAGATGGACGGCTGGATGGATGGATGGCTGGATGGATGGCTGGCTGGAGGGATGGATTGATGGATGGATGGCTGGATGGATGGCTGGATGGAGGGATGGCTGGATGGCTGGCTTGCTGGAGGGGTGGATGGATGGATGGTTGGCTGGATTGATGGCTGGATGGCTGGATGGCTGGATGGATGGCTTGCTGGAGGAATGGATGGATGGATGGATGGATGGCTGGATGGATGGCTGGATGGATGGATGGCAGGATGAATGGCTGGCTGGAGGGATGGATGGATGGCTGAATGGATGACTCGCTGGATGGATGGCTTAATGGATGAATGGCTGGATGGATGGCTGGATGGTTGGATGGATGGATGGATGGATGGATGGCTGGATGGATGGATGGCTGGATGGCTGGAAGTCTGGATGGATGGATGGCTGGATGGATGGCTGGATGGATGGACGGATTGATGGAGGGATGGCTGGATGGATGGCTGGATGGAGGGATGGATGTATGGCTGGATGGATGTCTGGATGGAGGAATGGCTGGATGGATGGCTGGCTGGAGAGATGGATCGATGGATGGATGGCTGGATGGATGGCTGGATGGATGGATGGCTGGACGGACGATTGGCTGGAGGGATGTATGGGTGGATGGCTGGATGGATGGCTGGCTGGAGGGAAGGATGGATGGATGGATGGATGGCTGTATGGATGGCTGGATGGAAAGATGGCTGGATGTTTGGCTGGCTGGAGTGATGGATGCGTGGATGGTTGGATGGATGGCTAGTTGGATTGATGGCTGGATGGATGGCTGGCTGGAGGGATGGAAGGATGGATGGATGGCTGGATGGATGGCTGGATGGATGGCTCGATGTCTTGACGGCTGGCTGGATGGATGGATGACTGGTTGGCTGGAGGTATGGATGGATGGCTGGATGGATGGCTGGATGGATGGCTGGATGAATGGATGGATGGCTGGATGGATGGATGGATGGATGGCTGGATGGATGGCTGGATGGATGGCTGGATGGATGGATGGATGGATGGATGGATGGATGGATGGATGGATGGATGGATGGATGGATGGATGGATGGCTGGATGGATGTCTGGATGGAGGAATGGCTGGATGGATGGCTGGCTGGAGAGATGGATCGATGGATGGATGGCTGGATGGATGGCTGGATGGATGGCTGGCTGGATGGACGATTGGCTGGAGGGATGTATGGATGGATGGCTGGATGGATGGCTGGCTGGAGGGAAGGATGGATGGATGGATGGATGGCTGTATGGATGGCTGGATGGATGGATGGCTGGATGGATGACTCGCTGGATGGATGGCTTAAAGGATGGATGGCTGGATGGATGGCTGGATGGTTGGATGGATGGATGGATGGATGGATGGATGGATGGCTGGATGGATGGATGGCTGGATGGCTGGAAGTCTGGATGGATGGATGGCTGGATGGATGGATGGCTGGATGGACGGCTGGATGGATGGATGGCTGGATGGATGGCTGGCTGGAGGGATGGATTGATGGATGGATGGCTGGATGGATGGCTGGATGGATGGATGGCTGGATGGATGGCTGGCTGGAGGGATGGATGGATGGATGGCTGGATGTAGGGATGTCTGGATGGTTGGCTGGCTAGAGGGAGGGATGGATGAATGGATGGCTGGATGGATGGCTTGCTGGAGGGATGCATGGATGGATGGATGGCTGGATGGACGGCTGGTTTGGATGGATGGCTGGATGGATGGCTGGCTGGAGGGATGGATTGATGGATGGATGACTGGTTGGATGGCTGGATGGATGGATTGCTGGATGGATAGCTGGCTGGAGGGATGGATGGATGGGTGGATGGCTTGATGGAGGGATGGCTGGATGGTTGGCTGGCTGGATGGATGGATGGCTGGATGGATGGCTGGATGGAGGGATTGCTGGATGGATGGCTGGCTGGAGCGATGGATGGATGGCTGGATGGATGGCTGGATGGATGGATGGCTTATTGGCTGGCTGGCTGGAGGGATGGATGGCTGGATGGATGGCTTGATGGATGGATGGGTGGATGGCTGATTGGAGGTATGGATGGATGGATGATTGGCTGGATGGATGGCTGGATGGAGAGATGGATGAATGCATGGATGGCTGGATGGATGGCTGGATGGAGGGATGGCTGGATGGATGGCTTGCTGGAGGGATGGATGGATGGATGGTTGGCTGGATTGATGGCTGGATGGCTGGATGGCTGGATGGATGGCTTGCTGGAGGGATGGATGGATGAATGGATGGATGGCTGGATGGATGGCTGGATGGATGGATGGCTGGATGAATGGCTGGCTGGAGGGATGGATGGATGGCTGAATGGATGGCTGGATGGATGGATGGCTGGATTGATGACTCGCTGGATGGATGGCTTAATGGATGGATGGCTGGATGGATGGCTGGATGGTTGGATGGATGGATGGATGGATGGATGGATGGATGGATGGATGGATGGCTGGATGGCTGGAAGTCTGGATGGATGGATGGCTGGATGGATGGCTGGATGGATGGATGGACGGATGGATGGAGGGATGGCTGGATGGATGGCTGGCTGGAGGGATGGATGGATGGCTGGATGGATGTCTGGATGGAGGAATGGCTGGATGGATGGCTGGCTGGAGAGATGGATCAATGGATGGATGGCTGGATGGATGGATGGATGGATGGATGGCTGGATGGACGATTGGCTGGAGGGATGTATGGATGGATGGCTGGATGGATGGCTGGCTGGAGGGAAGGATGGATGGATGGATGGATGGCTGTATGGATGGCTGGATGGATAGATGGCTGGATGGATGGCTGGCTGGAGTGATGGATGCGTGTATGGTTGGATGGATGGCTAGTTGGATTGATGGCTGGATGGATGGCTGGCTGGAGGGATGGAAGGATGGATGGATGGCTGGGTGGATGGCTGGATGGATGGCTGGATGTCTTGATGGCTGGCTGGATGGATGGATGACTGGTTGGCTGGATGTATGGATGGATGGCTGGATGGATGGCTGGATGGATGGGTGGCTGGATGGATGGCTGGATGGATGGATGGATGGATGGATGGATGGATGGATGGATGGATGGATGCCTGGCTGGCTGGAGGGATGGATGGAAGGCTGGCTGGAGGGATGGATGGATGGATGGCTGGATGGATGGCTGGATAGATGGATGGCTGGATGGATGGCTGGCTGGAGGGATGGATGGATGCATGGGTGGCTGGATGGATGGCTGGATGGATGGATTTCCGGATGGATGGCTGTCTGGAGAGATGGCTGGATGGATGGATGGCTGGATGGATGGCTGGCTGGAGGAATGGATGGATGGATGGCTGGAAGGATGACTGGATGAATGGATGGCTGGATGGATGGCTGGCTGGAGGAATGGATGGATGGATGGCTGGATTGATGGCTGGATGGATGGATGGCTGGATGGATGGCTGAATGGATGGCTGGATGGATGGCTGGCTGGATGGATAGCTGGCTGGAGGGATGGATGGATGGATGGATGGTTAGATGGACGGCTGGATGGATGGATGGCTGGATGGATGGCTGGCTGGAGGGATGGATTGATGGATGGATGGCTGGATGGATGGCTGGATGGAGGGATGGCTGGATGGCTGGCTTGCTGGAGGGGTGCATGGATGGATGGTTGGCTGGATTGATGGCTGGATGGCTGGATGGCTGGATGGATGGCTTGCTGGAGGAATGGATGGATGGATGGATGGATGGCTGGATGGATGGCTGGATGGATGGATGGCAGGATGAATGGCTGGCTGGAGGGATGGATGGATGGCTGAATGGATGACTCGCTGGATGGATGGCTTAATGGATGGATGGCTGGATGGATGGCTGGATGGTTGGATGGATGGATGGATGGATGGATGGCTGGATGGATGGATGGCTGGATGGCTGGAAGTCTGGATGGATGGATGGCTGGATGGATGGCTGGATGGATGGACGGATTGATGGAGGGATGGCTGGATGGATGGCTGGCTGGAGGGATGGATGTATGGCTGGATGGATGTCTGGATGGAGGAATGGCTGGATGGATGGCTGGCTGGAGAGATGGATCGATGGATGGATGGCTGGATGGATGGTTGGATGGATGGATGGCTGGACGGACGATTGGCTGGAGGGATGTATGGGTGGATGGCTGGATGGATGGCTGGCTGGAGGGAAGGATGGATGGATGGATGGATGGCTGTATGGATGGCTGGATGGAAAGATGGCTGGATGGATGGCTGGCTGGAGTGATGGATGCGTGGATGGTTGGATGGATGGCTAGTTGGATTGATGGCTGGATGGATGGCTGGCTGGAGGGATGGAAGGATGGATGGATGGCTGGATGGATGGCTGGATGGATGGCTCGATGTCTTGACGGCTGGCTGGATGGATGGATGACTGGTTGGCTGGAGGTATGGATGGATGGCTGGATGGATGGCTGGATGGATGGCTGGATGAATGGATGGATGGCTGGATGGATGGATGGATGGATGGCTGGATGGATGGCTGGATGGATGGCTGGATGGATGGATGGATGGATGGATGGATGGATGGATGGATGGATGGATGGATGGATGGATGGATGGCTGGAGGGATGGATGGAAGGCTGGCTGGAGGGATGGATGGATGGATGGCTGGATGGATGGCTGGATAGATGGATGGCTGGATGGATGGCTGGCTGGAGGGATGGATGGATGCATGGGTGGCTGGATGGATGGCTGGATGGATGGATTTCCGGATGGATGGCTGCCTGGAGAGATGGCTGGATGGATGGATGGCTGGATGGATGGCTGGCTGGAGTGATGGATGCGTGGATGGTTGGATGGATGGCTAGTTGGATTGATGGCTGGATGGATGGCTGGCTGGAGGGATGGAAGGATGGATGGATGGCTGGATGGATGGCTGGATGGATGGCTGGATGTCTGGATGGCTGGCTGGATGGATGGATGACTGGTTGGCTGGATGTATGGATGGATGGCTGGATGGATGGTTGGATGGATGGATGGATGTATGGATGGCTGGATGGATGGATGGATGGATGGCTGGATGGATGGCTGGATGGATGGCTGGATGGATGGATGGATGGATGGATGGATGGATGGATGGATGGATGGATGGCTGGCTGGAGGGATGGATGGAAGGCTGGCTGGAGGGATGGAAGGATGGATGGCTGGATGGATGGCTGGTTAGATGGATGGCTGGATGGATGGCTGGCTGGAGGGATGGATGGATGGATGGGTGGCTGGATGGATGGCTGGATGGATGGATGGATGGATGGATGGATGGATGGATGGATGGATGGATGGATGGCTGGCTGGCTGGAGGGATGGATGGAAGGCTGGCTGGAGGGATGGATGGATGGATGGCTGGATGGATGGCTGGATAGATGGATGGCTGGATGGATGGCTGGCTGGAGGGATGGATGGATGCATGGGTGGCTGGATGGATGGCTGGATGGATGGATTTCCGATGGATGGCTGTCTGGAGAGATGGCTGGACGGATGGATGGCTGGATGGATGGCTGGCTGGAGGAATGGATGGATGGATGGCTGGAAGGATGACTGGATGAATGGATGGCTGGATGGATGGCTGGCTGGAGGAATGGATGGATGGATGGCTGGATTAATGGCTGGATGGATGGATGGCTGGATGGATGGCTGAATGGATGGCTGGATGGATGGCTGGATGGATGGATAGCTGGCTGGAGGGATGGATGGATGGATGGATGGTTAGATGGACGGCTGGATGGATGGATGGCTGGATGGATGGCTGGCTGGAGGGATGGATTGATGGATGGATGGCTGGATGGATGGCTGGATGGAGGGATGGCTGGATGGCTGGCTTGCTGGAGGGATGGATGGATGGATGGTTGGCTGGATTGATGGCTGGATGGCTGGATGGCTGGATGGATGGCTTGCTGGAGGAATGGATGGATGGATGGCTGGATGGATGGCTGGATGGATGGATGGCAGGATGAATGGCTGGCTGGAGGGATGGATGGATGGCTGAATGGATGGCTGGATGGATGGATGGCTGGATGGATGACTCGCTGGATGGATGGCTTAATGGATGGATGGCTGGATGGATGGCTGGATGGTTGGATGGATGGATGGATGGATGGATGGATGGATGGCTGGATGGATGGATGGCTGGATGGCTGGAAGTCTGGATGGATGGATGGCTGGATGGATGGCTGGATGGATGGACGGATGGATGGAAGGATGGCTGGATGGATGGCTGGCTGGAGGGATGGATGGATGGCTGGCTGGATGTCTGGATGGAGGAATGGCTGGATGGATGGCTGGCTGGAGAGATGGATCGATGGATGGATGGCTGGATGGATGGCTGGATGGATGGCTGGCTGGATGGAATATTGGCTTGAGGGATGTATGGATGGATGGCTGGATGGATGGCTGGCTGGAGGGAAGGATGGATGGATGGATGGATGGCTGTATGGATGGCTGGATGGATGGATGGCTGGATGGATGACTCGCTGGATGGATGGCTTAAAGGATGGATGGCTGGATGGATGACTGGATGGTTGGATGGATGGATGGATGGATGGATGGATGGATTGCTGGATGGATGGATGGCTGGATGGCTGGAAGTCTGGATGGATGGTTGGCTGGATGGATGGATGGCTGGATGGACGGCTGGATGGATGGATGGCTGGATGGATGGCTGGCTGGAGGGATGGATTGATGGATGGATGGCTGGATGGATGGCTGGATGGATGGATGGCTGGATGGATGGCTGGCTGGAGGGATGGATGGATGGATGGCTGGATGTAGGGATGTCTGGATGGTTGGCTGGCTAGAGGGAGGGATGGATGAATGGATGGCTGGATGGATGGCTGCCTGGAGGGATGCATGGATGGATGGATGGCTGGATGGACGGCTGGTTTGGATGGATGGCTGGATGGATGGCTGGCTGGAGGGATGGATTGATGGATGGATGACTGGTTGGATGGCTGGATGGATGGATTGCTGGATGGATAGCTGGCTGGAGGGATGGATGGATGGGTGGATGGCTGGATGGAGGGATGGCTGGATGGTTGGCTGGCTGGCTGGATGGATGGATGGATGGCTGGATGGATGGCTGGATGGAGGGATTGCTGGATGGATGGCTGGCTGGAGCGATGGATGGATGGCTGGATGGATGGCTGGATGGATGGATGGCTTATTGGCTGGCTGGCTGGAGGGATGGATGGCTGGATGGATGGCTTGATGGATGGATGGGTGGATGGCTGATTGGAGGTATGGATGGATGGATGATTGGCTGGATGGATGGCTGGATGGAGAGATGGATGAATGCATGGATGGCTGGATGGATGGCTGGATGGAGGGATGGCTGGATGGATGGCTTGCTGGAGGGATGGATGGATGGATGGTTGGCTGGATTGATGGCTGGATGGCTGGATGGATGGCTTGCTGGAGGGATGGATGGATGAATGGATGGATGGCTGGATGGATGGCTGGATGGATGGATGGCTGGATGAATGGCTGGCTGGAGGGATGGATGGATGGCTGAATGGATGGCTGGATGGATGGATGGCTGGATGGATGACTCGCTGGATGGATGGCTTAATGGATGGATGGCTGGATGGATGGCTGGATGGTTGGATGGATGGATGGATGGATGGTTTGGATGGATGGATGGATGGATGGATGGTTGGATGGCTGGAAGTCTGGATGGATGGATGGCTGGATGGATGGCTGGATGGATGGATGGACGGATGGATGGAGGGATGGCTGGATGGATGGCTGGCTGGAGGGATGGATGGATGGCTGGATGGATGTCTGGATGGAGGAATGGCTGGATGGATGGCTGGCTGGAGAGATGGATCGATGGATGGATGGCTGGATGGATGGCTGGATGGATGGATGGCTGGATGGACGATTGGCTGGAGGGATGTATGGATGGATGGCTGGATGGATGGCTGGCTGGAGGGAAGGATGGATGGATGGATGGATGGCTGGATGGATGGCTGGCTGGAGGGAAGGATGGATGGATGGATGGATGGCTGTATGGATGGCTGGATGGATAGATGGCTGGATGGATGGCTGGCTGGAGTGATGGATGCGTGTATGGTTGGATGGATGGCTAGTTGGATTGATGGCTGGATGGATGGCTGGCTGGAGGGATGGAAGGATGGATGGATGGCTGAATGGATGGCTGGATGGATGGCTGGATGTCTTGATGGCTAGCTGGATGGATGGATGACTGGTTGGCTGGATGTATGGATGGATGACTGGATGGATGTCTGGATGGATGGGTGGCTGGATGGATGGCTGGATGGATGGATGGATGGATAGATGGATGGATGGATGGATGGATGGATGGATGGATGGATGGCTGGCTGGCTGGAGGGATGGATGGAAGGCTGGCTGGAGGGATGGATGGACGGATGGCTGGATGGATGGCTGGATAGATGGATGGCTGGATGGATGGCTGGCTGGAGGGATGGATGGATGCATGGGTGGCTGGATGGATGGCTGGATGGATGGATTTCCGGATGGATGGCTGTCTGGAGAGATGGCTGGATGGATGGATGGCTGGATGGATGGCTGGCTGGAGGAATGGATGGATGGATGGCTGGAAGGATGACTGGATGAATGGATGGCTGGATGGATGGCTGGCTGGAGGAATGGATGGATGGATGGCTGGATTGATGGCTGGATGGATGGATGGCCGGATGGATGGCTGAATGGATGGCTGGATGGATGGCTGGCTGGATGGATAGCTGGCTGGAGGGATGGATGGATGGATGGATGGTTAGATGGACGGCTGGATGGATGGATGGCTGGATGGATGGCTGGCTGGAGGGATGGATTGATGGATGGATGGCTGGATGGATGGCTGGATGGAGGGATGGCTGGATGGCTGGCTTGCTGGAGGGGTGGATGGATGGATGGTTGGCTGGATTGATGGCTGGATGGCTGGATGGCTGGATGGATGGCTTGCTGGAGGAATGGATGGCTGGATGGATGGCTGGATGGATGGATGGCAGGATGAATGGCTGGCTGGAGGGATGGATGGATGGCTGAATGGATGACTCGCTGGATGGATGGCTTAATGGATGGATGGCTGGATGGATGGCTGGATGGTTGGATGGATGGATGGATGGATGGATGGATGGATGGCTGGATGGATGGATGGCTGGATGGCTGGAAGTCTGGATGGATGGATGGCTGGATGGATGGCTGGATGGATGGACGGATGGATGGAGGGATGGCTGGATGGATGGCTGGCTGGAGGGATGGATGGATGGCTGGATGGATGTCTGGATGGAGGAATGGCTGGATGGATGGCTGGCTGGAGAGATGGATCGATGGATGGATGGCTGGATGGATGGCTGGCTGGATGGACGATTGGCTGGAGGGATGTATGGATGGATGGCTGGATGGATGGCTGGCTGGAGGGAAGGATGGATGGATGGATGGATGGCTGTATGGATGGCAGGATGGATGGATGGCTGGATGGATGACTCGCTGGATGGATGGCTGAAAGGATGGATGGCTGGATGGATGGCTGGATGGTTGGATGGATGGATGGATGGATGGATGGATGGATGGATGGATGGATGGCTGGATGGATGGATGGCTGGATGGCTGGAAGTCTGGATGGATGGATGGCTGGATGGATGGATGGCTGGATGGACGGCTGGATGGATGGATGGCTGGATGGATGGCTGGCTGGAGGGATGGATTGATGGATGGATGGCTGGATGGATGGCTGGATGGATGGATGGCTGGATGGATGGCTGGCTGGAGGGATGGATGGATGGATGGCTGGATGGAGGGATGTCTGGATGGTTGGCTGGCTAGAGGGAGGGATGGATGAATGGATGGCTGGATGGATGGCTGGCTGGAGGGATGCATGGATGGATGGATGACTGGATGGACGGCTGGTTTGGATGGATGGCTGGATGGATGGCTGGCTGGAGGGATGGATTGATGGATGGATGATTGGTTGGATGGCTGGATGGATGGATTGCTGGATGGATAGCTGGCTGGAGGGATGGATGGATGGGTGGATGGCTGGATGGAGGGATGGCTGGATGGTTGGCTGGCTGGATGGATGGATGGATGGATGGCTGGATGGTTGGCTGGATGGAGGGATTGCTGGATGGATGGCTGGCTGGTGCGAAGGATGGATGGCTGGATGGATGGCTGGATGGATGGATGGCTTATTGGCTGGCTGGCTGGAGGGTTGGATGGCTGGATGGATGGCTTGATGGATGGATGGGTGGATGGCTGATTGTAGGTATGGATGGATGGATGATTGGCTGGATGGATGGCTGGATGGAGAGATGGATGAATGCATGGATGGCTGGATGGATGGCTGGATGGTTGGATGGATGGATGGATGGATGGATGGATGGATGGCTGGATGGATGGATGGCTGGATGGCTGGAAGTCTGGATGGATGGATGGCTGGATGGATGGCTGGATGGATGGACGGATGGATGGAGGGATGGCTGGATGGATGGCTGGCTGGAGGGATGGATGGATGGCTGGATGGATGTCTGGATGGAGGAATGGCTGGATGGATGGCTGGCTGGAGAGATGGATCGATGGATGGATGGCTGGATGGATGGCTGGCTGGATGGACGATTGGCTGGAGGGATGTATGGATGGATGGCTGGATGGATGGCTGGCTGGAGGGAAGGATGGATGGATGGATGGATGGCTGTATGGATGGCAGGATGGATGGATGGCTGGATGGATGACTCGCTGGATGGATGGCTGAAAGGATGGATGGCTGGATGGATGGCTGGATGGTTGGATGGATGGATGGATGGATGGATGGATGGATGGATGGATGGCTGGATGGATGGATGGCTGGATGGCTGGAAGTCTGGATGGATGGATGGCTGGATGGATGGATGGCTGGATGGACGGCTGGATGGATGGATGGCTGGATGGATGGCTGGCTGGAGGGATGGATTGATGGATGGATGGCTGGATGGATGGCTGGATGGATGGATGGCTGGATGGATGGCTGGCTGGAGGGATGGATGGATGGATGGCTGGATGGAGGGATGTCTGGATGGTTGGCTGGCTAGAGGGAGGGATGGATGAATGGATGGCTGGATGGATGGCTGGCTGGAGGGATGCATGGATGGATGGATGACTGGATGGACGGCTGGTTTGGATGGATGGCTGGATGGATGGCTGGCTGGAGGGATGGATTGATGGATGGATGACTGGTTGGATGGCTGGATGGATGGATTGCTGGATGGATAGCTGGCTGGAGGGATGGATGGATGGGTGGATGGCTGGATGGAGGGATGGCTGGATGGTTGGCTGGCTGGATGGATGGATGGATGGATGGCTGGATGGTTGGCTGGATGGAGGGATTGCTGGATGGATGGCTGGCTGGTGCGAAGGATGGATGGCTGGATGGATGGCTGGATGGATGGATGGCTTATTGGCTGGCTGGCTGGAGGGTTGGATGGCTGGATGGATGGCTTGATGGATGGATGGGTGGATGGCTGATTGTAGGTATGGATGGATGGATGATTGGCTGGATGGATGGCTGGATGGAGAGATGGATGAATGCATGGATGGCTGGATGGATGGCTGGATGGAGGGATGGCTGGATGGATGGCTTGCTGGAGGGATGGATGGATGGATGGTTGGCTGGATTGATGGCTGGATGGCTGGATGGCTGGATGGATGGCTTGCTGGAGGGATGGATGGATGAATGGATGGATGGCTGGATGGATGGCTGGATGGATGGATGGCTGGATGAATGGCTGGCTGGAGGGATGGATGGATGGCTGAATGGATGGCTGGATGGATGGATGGCTGGATGGATGACTCGCTGGATGGATGGCTTAATGGATCGATGGCTGGATGGATGGCTGGATGGTTGGATGGATGGATGGATGGATGGATGGATGGATGGATGGATGGATGGATGGACGGATGGATGGAGGGATGGCTGGATGGATGGCTGGCTGGAGGGATGGATGGATGGCTGGATGGATGTCTGGATGGAGGAATGGCTGGATGGATGGCTGGCTGGAGAGATGGATCGATGGATGGATGGCTGGATGGATGGCTGGATGGATGGATGGCTGGATGGACGATTGGCTGGAGGGATGTATGGATGGATGGCTGGATGGATGGCTGGCTGGAGGGAAGGATGGATGGATGGATGGATGGCTGTATGGATGGCTGGATGGATAGATGGCTGGATGGATGGCTGGATGGATGGCTGGATGGATGGCTGGATGTCTTGATGGCTGGCTGGATGGATGGATGACTGGTTGGCTGGATGTATGGATGGATGGCTGGATGGATGGCTGGATGGATGGATGGATGAATGGATGGATGGCTGGATGGATGGATGGATGGATGGATGGCTGGATGGATGGCTGGATGGATGGCTGGCTGGATGGATGGATGGATGGATGGATGGATGGATGGATGGATGGATGGATGGATGGATGGATGGATGGATGGATGGCTGGCTGGAGGGATGGATGGAAGGCTGGCTGGAGGGATGGATGAATCGATGGCTGGATGGATGGCTGGATAGATGGATGGCTGGATGGATGGCTGGCTGGAGGGATGGATGGATGCATGGGTGGCTGGATGGATGGCTGGATGGATGGATTTCCGGATGGATGGCTGTCTGGAGAGATGGCTGGATGGATGGATGGCTGGATGGATGGCTGGCTGGAGGGATGGATGGATGGATGGATGGCTGGATGGATGGCTGGATGGATGGATGTCTGGATGGATGGCTTGCTGGAGGGATGGATGGGTGGCTGGATGGATGGCTGGATGGATGGCTGGATGGATTGCTGGCTGGAGGAATGGATGGATTAATGGATGGCTCGACGGATGGCTGGATGGATGGAAGGCTGGGTGGATGGCTGGCTGGAGTAATGGATGGATGGATGGCTGAATGGATGGCTGGTTTGGATGGATGGCTGGATGGATGGCTGGCTGGAGGGATGGATTGATGGATGGATGACTGGTTGGATGGCTGGATGGATGGATTGCTGGATGGATAGCTGGCTGGATGGATGGATGGATGGGTGGATGGCTGGATGGAGGGATGGCTGGATGGTTGGCTGGCTGGATGGATGGATGGATGGATGGCTGGATGGATGGCTGGATGGAGGGATTGCTGGATGGATGGCTGGCTGGAGCGATGGATGGATGGCTGGATGGATGGCTGGATGGATGGATGGCTTATTGGCTGGCTGGCTGGAGGGATGGATAGCTGGATGGATGGCTTGATGGATGGATGGGTGGATGGCTGATTGGAGGTATGGATGGATGGATGATTGGCTGGATGGATGGCTGGATGGAGAGATGGATGAATGCATGGATGGCTGGATGGATGGCTGGATGGAGGGATGGCTGGATGGATGGCTTGCTGGAGGGATGGATGAATGGATGGTTGGCTGGATTGATGGCTGGATGGCTGGATGGATGGCTTGCTGGAGGGATGGATGGATGAATGGATGGATGGCTGGATGGATGGCTGGATGGATGGATGGCTGGATGAATGGCTGGCTGGAGGGATGGATGGATGGCTGAATGGATGGCTGGATGGATGGATGGCTGGATGGATGACTCGCTGGATGGATGGCTTAATGGATGGATGGCTGGATGGATGGCTGGATGGTTGGATGGATGGATGGATGGATGGATGGATGGATGGATGGATGGATGGATGGATGGCTGGATGGCTGGAAGTCTGGATGGATGGATGGCTGGATGGATGGCTGGATGGATGGATGGACGGATGGATGGAGGGATGGCTGGATGTATGGCTGGCTGGAGGGATGGTTGGATGGCTGGATGGATGTCTGGATGGAGGAATGGCTGGATGGATGGCTGGCTGGAGAGATGGATCGATGGATGGATGGCAAGATGGATGGCTGGATGGATGGATGGCTGGATGGACGATTGGCTTGAGGGATGTATGGATGGATGGCTGGATGGATGGCTGGCTGGAGGGAAGAATGGATGGATGGATGGATGGCTGTATGGATGGCTGGATGGATAGATGGCTGGATGGATGGCTGGCTGGAGTGATGGATGCGTGTATGGTTGGATGGATGGCTAGTTGGATTGATGGCTGGATGGATGGCTGGCTGGAGGGATGGAAGGATGGATGGATGGCTGGATGGATGGCTGGATGGATGGATGGCTGGATGGACGGCTGGTTTGGATGGATGGCTGGATGGATGGCTGGCTGGAGGGATGGATTGATGGATGGATGACTGGTTGGATGGCTGGATGGATGGATTGCTGGATGGATAGCTGGCTGGAGGGATGGATGGATGGGTGGATGGCTGGATGGAGGGATGGCTGGATGGTTGGCTGGCTGGATGGATGGATCGATGGATGGCTGGATGGATGGCTGGATGGAGGGATTGCTGGATGGATGGCTGGCTGGAGCGATGGATGGATGGCTGGATGGATGGCTGGATGGATGGATGGCTTATTGGCTGGCTGGCTGGAGGGATGGATGGCTGGATGGATGGCTTGATGGATGGATGGGTGGATGGTTGATTGGAGGTATGGATGGATGGATGATTGGCTGGATGGATGGCTGGATGGAGAGATGGATGAATGCATGGATGACTGGATGGATGGCTGGATGGAGGGATGGCTGGATGGATGGCTTGCTGGAGGGATGGATGGATGGATGGTTGGCTGGATTGATGGCTGGATGGCTGGATGGCTGGATGGATGGCTTGCTGGAGGGATGAATGGATGGATGGCTGGATGGATGGCTGGATGGATGGATGGCTGGATGAATGGCTGGCTGGAGGGATGGATGGATGGCTGAATGGATGGCTGGATGGATGGATGGCTGGATGGATGACTCGCTGGATGGATGGCTTAATGGATGGATGGCTGGATGGATGGCTGGATGGTTGGATGGATGGATGGATGGATGGATGGATGGCTGGATGGCTGGAAGTCTGGATGGATGGATGGCTGGATGGATGGCTGGATGGATGGATGGACGGATGGATGGAGGGATGGATGGATGGATGGCTGGCTGGAGGGATGGATGGATGGCTGGATGGATGTCTGGATGGAGGAATGGCTGGATGGATGGCTGGCTGGAGAGATGGATCGATGGATGGATGGCTGGATGGGTGGCTGGATGGATGGATGGCTGGATGGACGATTGGCTGGAGGGATGTATGGATGGATGGCTGGATGGATGGCTGGCTGGAGGGAAGGATGGATGGATGGATGGATGGCTGTATGGATGGCTGGATGGATAGATGGCTGGATGGATGGCTGGCTGGAGTGATGGATGCGTGTATGGTTGGATGGATGGCTCGTTGGATTGATGGCTGGATGGATGGCTGGCTGGAGGGATGGAAGGATGGATGGATGGCTGGATGGATGGCTGGATGGATGGCTGGATGTCTTGATGGCTGGCTGGATGGATGGATGACTGCTTGGCTGGATGTATGGATGGATGGCTGGATGGATGGCTGGATGGATGGATGGATGAATGGATGGATGGCTGGATGGATGGATGGATGGATGGATGGCTGGATGGATGGCTGGATGGATGGCTGGCTGGATGGATGGATGGATGGATGGATGGATGGATGGATGGATGGATGGATGGCTGGCTGGCTGGAGGGATAGATGGAAGGCTGGCTGGAGGGATGGATGAATCGATGGCTGGATGGATGGCTGGATAGATGGATGGCTGGATGGATGGCTGGCTGGAGGGATGGATGGATGCATGGGTGGCTGGATGGATGGCTGGATGGATGGATTTCCGGATGGATGGCTGTCTGGAGAGGTGTCTGGATGGATGGATGGCTGGATGGATGGCTGGCTGGAGGGATGGATGGATGGATGGATGGCTGGATGGATGGCTGGATGGATGGATGTCTGGATGGATGGCTTGCTGGAGGGATGGATGGGTGTCTGGATGGATGGCTGGATGGATGGCTGGATGGATTGCTGGCAGGAGGAATGGATGGATTAATGGATGGCTGGACGGATGGCTGGATGGATGGAAGGCTGGGTGGATGGCTGGCTGGAGTAATGGATAATGGATGGCTGAATGGATGGCTGGTTTGGATGGATGGCTGGATGGATGGCTGGCTGGAGGGATGGATTGATGGATGGATGACTGGTTGGATGGCTGGATGGATGGATTGCTGGATGGATAGCTGGCTGGATGGATGGATGGATGGGTGGATGGCTGGATGGAGGGATGGCTGGATGGTTGGCTGGCTGGATGGATGGATGGATGGATGGCTGGATGGATGGCTGGATGGAGGGATTGCTGGATGGATGGCTGGCTGGAGCGATGGATGGATGGCTGGATGGATGGCTGGATGGATGGATGGCTTATTGGCTGGCTGGCTGGAGGGATGGATGGCTGGATGGATGGCTTGATGGATGGATGGGTGGATGGCTGATTGGAGGTATGGATGGATGGATGATTGGCTGGATGGATGGCTGGATGGAGAGATGGATGAATGCATGGATGGCTGGATGGATGGCTGGATGGAGGGATGGCTGGATGGATGGCTTGCTGGAGGGATGGATGGATGGATGGTTGGCTGGATTGATGGCTGGATGGCTGGATGGATGGCTTGCTGGAGGGATGGATGGATGAATGGATGGATGGCTGGATGGATGGCTGGATGGATGGATGGCTGGATGAATGGCTGGCTGGAGGGATGGATGGATGGCTGAATGGATGGCTGGATGGATGGATGGCTGGATGGATGACTCGCTGGATGGATGGCTTAATGGATGGATGGCTGGATGGATGGCTGGATGGTTGGATGGATGGATGGATGGATGGATGGATGGATGGATGGATGGATGGCTGGATGGCTGGAAGTCTGGATGGATGGATGGCTGGATGGATGGAGGGATGGCTGGATGGATGGCTGGCTGGAGGGATGGATGGATGGCTGGATGGATGTCTGGATGGAGGAATGGCTGGATGGATGGCTGGCTGGAGTGATGGATCGCTGGATGGATGGCTGGATGGATGGCTGGATGGATGGATGGCTGGATGGACGATTGGCTGGAGGGATGTATTGATGGATGGCTGGATGGATGGCTGGCTGGAGGGAAGGATGGATGGATGGATGGATGGCTGTATGGATGGCTGGATGGATAGATGGCTGGATGGATGGCTGGCTGGAGTGATGGATGCGTGTATGGTTGGATGGATGGCTAGTTGGATTGATGGCTGGATGGATGGCTTTCTGGAGGGATGTAAGGATGGATGGATTGCTGGATGGATGGCTGGATGGATGGCTGGATGTCTTGATGGCTGGCTGGATGGATGGATGACTGGTTGGCTGGATGTATGGATGGATGGCTGGATGGATGGCTGGATGGATGGATGGATGAATGGATGGATGGCTGGATGGATGGATGGATGGATGGATGGCTGGATGGATGGCTGGCTGGATGGATGGATGGATGGATGGATGGATGGATGGATGGATGGATGGCTGGCTGGCTGGAGTGATGGATGAATCGATGGCTGGATGGATGGCTGGATAGATGGATGGCTGGATGGATGGCTGGCTGGAGGGATGGATGGATGCATGGGTGGCTGGATGGATGGCTGGATGGATGGATTTCCGGATGGATGGCTGTCTGGATAGATGGCTGGATGGATGGATGGCTGGATGGATGACTGGCTGGAGGGATGGATGGATGGATGGATGGCTGGCTGGATGGCTGGATGGATGGATGTCTGAATGGATAGCTTGCTGGAGGGATGGATGGGTGGCTGGATGGATGGATGGATGGATGGCTGGATGGATTGCTGGCTGGAGGAATGGATGGATTAATGGATGGCTGGACGGATGGTGGATGAATGGAAGGCTGGGCGGATGGCTGGCTGGAGTAATGGATGGATGGATGGCTGAATGGATGGCTAGATCGATGGATGGCTGGATGGATGGCTGGCTGGAGGGATGGAGTCATGGATGGATGGCTGGATGGATGGCTGGATGGAAGGATGGCTGGATGCATGGCTGGCTGGAGGGATGGATTGAATGATGGATGGCTGGATGGCTGGCTGGATGGATGGCTGGCTGGAGCGATGGATGGATGGATGGATGGCAGGATGGATGGCTGGAAGGATGGATGGCTGGATGGATGGCTGGCTGGAGGGATGGATGGATGGATGGAAGGCTGGATGGATGGATGGACGAATGGATGGCTGGATGGATGGCTGGCTGGAGGGATGGATGGATGGAGGGATGGATGGATGGATGGATGGATGGCTGAATGGTTGGCTAGATCGATGGATGGCTGTAGGAATGGATGGATGGATGGCTGGATGGATGGCTGGATGGATTGATGGCTGGATGGATGGCTGAATGGATGGCTGGATGGATGGATGGCTGGGTTGATAGCTGGCTGCAGGGATGGATGGATGGCTGGATGGATGGCTGGATGGATGGGTGGATGGTTGGATGGAGGGAAAGCTGGATGGTTGGCTGGCTGGATGGATGGATGGATGGATGGATGGCTGGATGGAGGGATTGCTGGATGGAGGGATTGCTGGATGGATGGCTGGCTGGAGGGATGGACGGATGGCTGGATGGATGGCTGGATGGATGGATGGCTTAATGGCTGGCTGGCTGGAGGGATGGATGGTTGGATGGATGGCTGGATGGATGGATGGATGGATGGATGGATGGATGGCTGGAGGTATGGATGGATGGATGATTGGCTGGATGGATGGCTGGATGGAGAGATGGATGAATGCATCGATGGCTGGATGGAGGGATGGATGGATGGCTGGATGGACGGCTGGATGGATGGATGGCTGGATGGATGGCTGGCTGGAGGGATGGATTGATGGATGGATGGCTGGATGGATGGCTGGATGGATGGATGGCTGGATGGATGGCTGGCTGGAGGGATGAATGGATGGATGGCTGGATGGAGGGATGGCTGGATGGTTGGCTGGCTAGAGGGATGGATGGATGGATGGATGGCTGGATGGATGGCTGGCTGGAGGGATGCATGGATGGATGGATGGCTGGATGGACGGCTGGTTTGGATGGATGGCTGGATGGATGGCTGGCTGGAGGGATGGATGAATGGGTGGATGGCTGGATGGAGGGATGGCTGGATGGTTGGCTGGCTGGATGGATGGATGGATGGAGGGATTGCTGGATGGATGGCTGGCTGGAGGGATGGATTGATGGCTGGATGGATGGCTGGATGGATTGATGGCTTAATGTCTGGCTGGCTGGAGGGATGGATGGCTGGATGGATGGCTGGATGGATGGATGGATGGATGGAAGGATGGCTGGCTGGAGGTATGGATGGATGGATGATTGGCTGGATGGATGGCTGGATGGAGAGATGGATGAATGCATGGATGGCTGGATGGATGGCTGGATGGAGGGATGGTTGGATGGATGGCTTGCTGGAGGGATGGATGGATGGATGGTTGGCTGGATTGATGGCTGTTTGGCTGGATGGATGGCTTGCTGGAGGGATGGATGGATGGATGGCTGAATGGATGGCTGGATGGATGGATGGCTGGATGAATGGCTTGCTGGAGGGATGGATGGATGGCTGGATGGATGGCTGGATGGATGGATGGCTGGATGGATGACTCGCTGGCGGGATGGATGGATGGATGGATGGCTCGATGGATGGCTTAATGGATGGATGGCTGGATGGTTGGATGGATGGATGGCTGGATGGACGGATGGATGGATGGATGGATGGCTGGATGGCTGGAAGTCTGGATGGATGGATGGCTGGATGGATGGCTGAATGGATGGATGGCTGGACGGATGGATGGCTGGATGGATGGCTGGCTGGAGGGATGGATGGATGGATGGATGGATGGATGGCTGGATGGATGGATGGCTGGATGGATGGCTGGCTGGAGGAATGGGAGGATGGATGAATGGCTGGATGGATGGCTGGATGGATGGACGGATGGATGGAGGGATGGCTGGATGGATGGCTGGCTGGAGGGATGGATTGATGGCTGGATGGATGTCTGGATGGAGGAATGGCTGGATGGATGGCTGGCTGGAGGGATGGATGGATGGATGGATGGCTGGATGGATGGATGACTGGATGGATGGCTGGCTGGAGGGATGGATTGATGGATGGATGGCTGGATGGATGGCTGGATGGAGGGATGGCTGGATGGCTGGCTTGCTGGAGGGGTGGATGGATGGATGGTTGGCTGGATTGATGGCTGGATGGCTGGATGGCTGGATGGATGGCTTGCTGGAGGAATGGATGGCTGGATGGATGGCTGGATGGATGGATGGCAGGATGAATGGCTGGCTGGAGGGATGGATGGATGGCTGAATGGATGACTCGCTGGATGGATGGCTTAATGGATGGATGGCTGGATGGATGGCTGGATGGTTGGATGGATGGATGGATGGATGGATGGATGGATGGCTGGATGGATGGATGGCTGGATGGCTGGAAGTCTGGATGGATGGATGGCTGGATGGATGGCTGGATGGATGGACGGATGGATGGAGGGATGGCTGGATGGATGGCTGGCTGGAGGGATGGATGGATGGCTGGATGGATGTCTGGATGGAGGAATGGCTGGATGGATGGCTGGCTGGAGAGATGGATCGATGGATGGATGGCTGGATGGATGGCTGGATGGATGGCTGGCTGGATGGACGATTGGCTGGATGAATGTATGGATGGATGGCTGGATGGATGGCTGGCTGGAGGGAAGGATGGATGGATGGATGGATGGCTGTATGGATGGCTGGATGGATGGATGGCTGGATGGATGACTCGCTGGATGGATGGCTGAAAGGATGGATGGCTGGATGGATGGCTGGATGGTTGGATGGATGGATGGATGGATGGATGGATGGATGGCTGGATGGATGGATGGCTGGATGGCTGGAAGTCTGGATGGATGGATGGCTGGATGGATGGATGGCTGGATGGACGGCTGGATGGATGGATGGCTGGATGGATGGCTGGCTGGAGGGATGGATTGATGGATGGATGGCTGGATGGATGGCTGGATGGATGGATGGCTGGATGGATGGCTGGCTGGAGGGATGGATGGATGGATGGCTGGATGGAGGGATGTCTGGATGGTTGGCTGGCTAGAGGGAGGGATGGATGAATGGATGGCTGGATGGATGGCTGGCTGGAGGGATGCATGGATGGATGGATGGCTGGATGGACGGCTGGTTTGGATGGATGGCTGGATGGATGGCTGGCTGGAGGGATGGATTGATGGATGGATGACTGGTTGGATGGCTGGATGGATGGATTGCTGGATGGATAGCTGGCTGGAGGGATGGATGGATGGGTGGATGGCTGGATGGAGGGATGGCTGGATTCTTGGCTGGCTGGATGGATGGATGGATGGATGGCTGGATGGATGGCTGGATGGAGGGATTGCTGGATGGATGGCTGGCTGGAGCGAAGGATGGATGGCTGGATGGATGGCTGGATGGATGGATGGCTTATTGGCTGGCTGGCTGGAGGGATGGATGGCTGGATGGATGGCTTGATGGATGGATGGGTGGATGGCTGATTGGAGGTATGGATGGATGGATGATTGGCTGGATGGATGGCTGGATGGAGAGATGGATGAATGCATGGATGGCTGGATGGATGGCTGGATGGAGGGATGGCTGGATGGATGGCTTGCTGGAGGGATGGATGGATGGATGGTTGGCTGGATTGATGGCTGGATGGCTGGATGGCTGGATGGATGGCTTGCTGAAGGGATGGATGGATGAATGGATGGATGGCTGGATGGATGGCTGGATGGATGGATGGCTGGATGAATGACTGGCTGGAGGGATGGATGGATGGCTGAATGGATGGCTGGATGGATGGATGGCTGGATGGATGACTCGCTGGATGGATGGCTTAATGGATGGATGGCTGGATGGATGGCTGGATGGTTGGATGGATGGATGGATGGATGGATGGATGGATGGATGGATGGATGGACGGATGGATGGAGGGATGGCTGGATGGATGGCTGGCTGGAGGGATGGATGGATGGATGGCTGGATGGATGGCTGGCTGGAGGGATGAATGGATGGATGGCTGGATGGAGGGATGGCTGGATGGTTGGCTGGCTAGAGGGATGGATGGATGGATGGATGGCTGGATGGATGGCTGGCTGGAGGGATGCATGGATGGATGGATGGCTGGATGGACGGCTGGTTTGGATGGATGGCTGGATGGATGGCTGGCTGGAGGGATGGATGAATGGGTGGATGGCTGGATGGAGGGATGGCTGGATGGTTGGCTGGCTGGATGGATGGATGGATGGAGGGATTGCTGGATGGATGGCTGGCTGGAGGGATGGATTGATGGCTGGATGGATGGCTGGATGGATTGATGGCTTAATGTCTGGCTAGCTGGAGGGATGGATGGCTGGATGGATGGCTGGATGGATGGATGGATGGATGGAAGGATGGCTGGCTGGAGGTATGGATGGATGGATGATTGGCTGGATGGATGGCTGGATGGAGAGATGGATGAATGCATGGATGGTTGGATGGATGGCTTGCTGGAGGGATGGATGGATGGATGGTTGGCTGGATTGATGGCTGTTTGGCTGGATGGATGGCTTGCTGGAGGGATGGATGGATGGATGGCTGAATGGATGGCTGGATGGATGGATGGCTGGATGAATGGCTTGCTGGAGGGATGGATGGATGGCTGGATGGATGGCTGGATGGATGGATGGCTGGATGGATGACTCGCTGGCGGGATGGATGGATGGATGGATGGCTCGATGGATGGCTTAATGGATGGATGGCTGGATTGTTGGATGGATGGATGGCTGGATGGACGGATGGATGGATGGATGGATGGCTGGATGGCCGGAAGTCTGGATGGATGGATGGCTGGATGGATGGCTGAATGGATGGATGGCTGGACGGATGGATGGCTGGATGGATGGCTGGCTGGAGGGATGGATGGATGGATGGATGGATGGATGGCTGGATGGATGGATGGCTGGATGGATGGCTGGCTGGAGGAATGGGAGGATGGATGAATGGCTGGATGGATGGCTGGATGGATGGACGGATGGATGGAGGGATGGCTGGATGGATGGCTGGCTGGAGGGATGGATTGATGGCTGGATGGATGTCTGGATGGAGGAATGGCTGGATGGATGGCTGGCTGGAGGGATGGATGGATGGATGGATGGCTGGATGGATGGATGGCTGGATGGATGGCTGGCTGGAGGGATGGATTGATGGATGGATGGCTGTATGGATGGCTGGATGGAGGGATGGCTGGATGGCTGGCTTGCTGGAGGGGTGGATGGATGGATGGTTGGCTGGATTGATGGCTGGATGGCTGGATGGCTGGATGGATGGCTTGCTGGAGGAATGGATGGCTGGATGGATGGCTGGATGGATGGATGGCAGGATGAATGGCTGGCTGGAGGGATGGATGGATGGCTGAATGGATGACTCGCTGGATGGATGGCTTAATGGATGGATGTCTGGATGGATGGCTGGATGGTTGGATGGATGGATGGATGGATGGATGGATGGATGGCTGGATGGATGGATGGCTGGATGGCTGGAAGTCTGGATGGATGGATGGCTGGATGGATGGCTGGATGGATGGACGGATGGATGGAGGGATGGCTGGATGGATGGCTGGCTGGAGGGATGGATGGATGGCTGGATGGATGTCTGGATAGAGGAATGGCTGGATGGATGGCTGGCTGGAGAGATCGATCGATGGATGGATGGCTGGATGGATGGCTGGATGGATGGCTGGCTGGATGGACGATTGGCTGGATGAATGTATGGATGGATGGCTGGATGGATGGCTGGCTGGAGGGAAGGATGGATGGATGGATGGATGGCTGTATGGATGGCTGGATGGATGGATGGCTGGATGGATGACTCGCTGGATGGATGGCTGAAAGGATGGATGGCTGGATGGATGGCTGGATGGTTGGATGGATGGATGGATGGATGGATGGATGGATGGCTGGATGGATGGATGGCTGGATGGCTGGAAGTCTGGATGGATGGATGGCTGGATGGATGGATGGCTGGATGGACGGCTGGATGGATGGATGGCTGGATGGATGGCTGGCTGGAGGGATGGATTGATGGATGGATGGCTGGATGGATGGCTGGATGGATGGATGGCTGGATGGATGGCTGGCTGGAGGGATGGATGGATGGATGGCTGGATGGAGGGATGTCTGGATGGTTGGCTGGCTAGAGGGAGGGATGGATGAATGGATGGATGGATGGATGGATGGCTGGATGGATGGCTGGATGGAGGGATTGCTGGATGGATGGCTGGCTGGAGCGAAGGATGGATGGCTGGATGGATGGCTGGATGGATGGATGGCTTATTGGCTGGCTGGCTGGAGGGATGGATGGCTGGATGGATGGCTTGATGGATGGATGGGTGGATGGCTGATTGGAGGTATGGATGGATGGATGATTGGCTGGATGGATGGCTGGATGGAGAGATGGATGAATGCATGGATGGCTGGATGGATGGCTGGATGGAGGGATGGCTGGATGGATGGCTTGCTGGAGGGATGGATGGATGGATGGTTGGCTGGATTGATGGCTGGATGGCTGGATGGCTGGATGGATGGCTTGCTGAAGGGATGGATGGATGAATGGATGGATGGCTGGATGGATGGCTGGATGGATGGATGGCTGGATGAATGACTGGCTGGAGGGATGGATGGATGGCTGAATGGATGGCTGGATGGATGGATGGCTGGATGGATGACTCGCTGGATGGATGGCTTAATGGATGGATGGCTGGATGGATGGCTGGATGGTTGGATGGATGGATGGATGGATGGATGGATGGATGGATGGATGGATGGACGGATGGATGGAGGGATGGCTGGATGGATGGCTGGCTGGAGGGATGGATGGATGGATGGCTGGATGGATGGCTGGCTGGAGGGATGAATGGATGGATGGCTGGATGGAGGGATGGCTGGATGGTTGGCTGGCTAGAGGGATGGATGGATGGATGGATGGCTGGATGGATGGCTGGCTGGAGGGATGCATGGATGGATGGATGGCTGGATGGACGGCTGGTTTGGATGGATGGCTGGATGGATGGCTGGCTGGAGGGATGGATGAATGGGTGGATGGCTGGATGGAGGGATGGCTGGATGGTTGGCTGGCTGGATGGATGGATGGATGGAGGGATTGCTGGATGGATGGCTGGCTGGAGGGATGGATTGATGGCTGGATGGATGGCTGGATGGATTGATGGCTTAATGTCTGGCTAGCTGGAGGGATGGATGGCTGGATGGATGGCTGGATGGATGGATGGATGGATGGAAGGATGGCTGGCTGGAGGTATGGATGGATGGATGATTGGCTGGATGGATGGCTGGATGGAGAGATGGATGAATGCATGGATGGTTGGATGGATGGCTTGCTGGAGGGATGGATGGATGGATGGTTGGCTGGATTGATGGCTGTTTGGCTGGATGGATGGCTTGCTGGAGGGATGGATGGATGGATGGCTGAATGGATGGCTGGATGGATGGATGGCTGGATGAATGGCTTGCTGGAGGGATGGATGGATGGCTGGATGGATGGCTGGATGGATGGATGGCTGGATGGATGACTCGCTGGCGGGATGGATGGATGGATGGATGGCTCGATGGATGGCTTAATGGATGGATGGCTGGATTGTTGGATGGATGGATGGCTGGATGGACGGATGGATGGATGGATGGATGGCTGGATGGCCGGAAGTCTGGATGGATGGATGGCTGGATGGATGGCTGAATGGATGGATGGCTGGACGGATGGATGGCTGGATGGATGGCTGGCTGGAGGGATGGATGGATGGATGGATGGATGGATGGCTGGATGGATGGATGGCTGGATGGATGGCTGGCTGGAGGAATGGGAGGATGGATGAATGGCTGGATGGATGGCTGGATGGATGGACGGATGGATGGAGGGATGGCTGGATGGATGGCTGGCTGGAGGGATGGATTGATGGCTGGATGGATGTCTGGATGGAGGAATGGCTGGATGGATGGCTGGCTGGAGGGATGGATGGATGGATGGATGGCTGGATGGATGGATGGCTGGATGGATGGCTGGCTGGAGGGATGGATTGATGGATGGATGGCTGTATGGATGGCTGGATGGAGGGATGGCTGGATGGCTGGCTTGCTGGAGGGGTGGATGGATGGATGGTTGGCTGGATTGATGGCTGGATGGCTGGATGGCTGGATGGATGGCTTGCTGGAGGAATGGATGGCTGGATGGATGGCTGGATGGATGGATGGCAGGATGAATGGCTGGCTGGAGGGATGGATGGATGGCTGAATGGATGACTCGCTGGATGGATGGCTTAATGGATGGATGTCTGGATGGATGGCTGGATGGTTGGATGGATGGATGGATGGATGGATGGATGGATGGCTGGATGGATGGATGGCTGGATGGCTGGAAGTCTGGATGGATGGATGGCTGGATGGATGGCTGGATGGATGGACGGATGGATGGAGGGATGGCTGGATGGATGGCTGGCTGGAGGGATGGATGGATGGCTGGATGGATGTCTGGATGGAGGAATGGCTGGATGGATGGCTGGCTGGAGAGATCGATCGATGGATGGATGGCTGGATGGATGGCTGGATGGATGGCTGGCTGGATGGACGATTGGCTGGATGAATGTATGGATGGATGGCTGGATGGATGGCTGGCTGGAGGGAAGGATGGATGGATGGATGGATGGCTGTATGGATGGCTGGATGGATGGATGGCTGGATGGATGACTCGCTGGATGGATGGCTGAAAGGATGGATGGCTGGATGGATGGCTGGATGGTTGGATGGATGGATGGATGGATGGATGGATGGATGGCTGGATGGATGGATGGCTGGATGGCTGGAAGTCTGGATGGATGGATGGCTGGATGGATGGATGGCTGGATGGACGGCTGGATGGATGGATGGCTGGATGGATGGCTGGCTGGAGGGATGGATTGATGGATGGATGGCTGGATGGATGGCTGGATGGATGGATGGCTGGATGGATGGCTGGCTGGAGGGATGGATGGATGGATGGCTGGATGGAGGGATGTCTGGATGGTTGGCTGGCTAGAGGGAGGGATGGATGAATGGATGGCTGGATGGATGGCTGGCTGGAGGGATGCATGGATGGATGGATGGCTGGATGGACGGCTGGTTTGGATGGATGGCTGGATGGATGGCTGGCTGGAGGGATGGATTGATGGATGGATGACTGGTTGGATGGCTGGATGGATGGATTGCTGGATGGATAGCTGGCTGGAGGGATGGATGGATGGGTGGATGGCTGGATGGAGGGATGGCTGGATGGTTGGCTGGCTGGATGGATGGATGGATGGATGGCTGGATGGATGGCTGGATGGAGGGATTGCTGGATGGATGGCTGGCTGGAGCGAAGGATGGATGGCTGGATGGATGGCTGGATGGATGGATGGCTTATTGGCTGGCTGGCTGGAGGGATGGATGGCTGGATGGATGGCTTGATGGATGGATGGGTGGATGGCTGATTGGAGGTATGGATGGATGGATGATTGGCTGGATGGATGGCTGGATGGAGAGATGGATGAATGCATGGATGGCTGGATGGATGGCTGGATGGAGGGATGGCTGGATGGATGGCTTGCTGGAGGGATGGATGGATGGATGGTTGGCTGGATTGATGGCTGGATGGCTGGATGGCTGGATGGATGGCTTGCTGAAGGGATGGATGGATGAATGGATGGATGGCTGGATGGATGGCTGGATGGATGGATGGCTGGATGAATGACTGGCTGGAGGGATGGATGGGTGGCTGAATGGATGGCTGGATGGATGGATGGCTGGATGGATGACTCGCTGGATGGATGGCTTAATTGATGGATGGCTGGATGGATGGCTGGATGGTTGGATGGATGGATGGATGGATGGATGGATGGATGGATGGATGGATGGATGGACGGATGGATGGAGGGATGGCTGGATGGATGGCTGGCTGGAGGGATGGATGGATGGCTGGATGGATGTCTGGATGGAGGAATGGCTGGATGGATGGCTGGCTGGAGAGATGGATCGATGGATGGATGGCTGGATGGATGGCTGGATGGATGGATGGCTGGATGGACGATTGGCTGGAGGGATGTATGGATGGCTGGCTGGATGGATGGCTGGCTGGAGGGAAGGATGGATGGATGGATGGATGGCTGTATGGATGGCTGGATGGATAGATGGCTGGATGGATGGCTGGATGGATGGCTGGATGGATGGCTGGATGTCTTGATGGCTGGCTGGATGGATGGATGACTGGTTGGCTGGATGTATGGATTGATGGCTGGATGGATGGCTGGATGGATGGATGGATGAATGGATGGATGGCTGGATGGATGGATGGCTGGATGGATGGCTGGCTGGATGGATGGATGGATGGATGGATGGATGGATGGATGGATGGATGGATGGATGGATGGATGGATGGATGGATGGATGGCTGGCTGGCTGGAGGGATGGATGGAAGGCTGGCTGGAGGGATGGATGGATGGCTGGATAGATGGATGGCTGGATGGATGGCTGGCTGGAGGGATGGATGGATGGATGGGTGGCTGGATGGATGGATGGATGCATGGGTGGCTGGATGGATGGCTGGATGGATGGCTGGATGGATGGATTTCCGGATGGATGGCTGTCTGGAGAGATGGCTGGATGGATGGATGGCTGGATGGATGGCTGGCTGGAGGGATGGATTGATGGATGGATGACTGGTTGGATGGCTGGATGGATGGATTGCTGGATGGATAGCTGGCTGGATGGATGGATGGATGGGTGGATGGCTGGATGGAGGGATGGCTGGATGGTTGGCTGGCTGGATGGATGGATGGATGGATGGCTGGATGGATGGCTGGATGGAGGGATTGCTGGATGGATGGCTGGCTGGAGCGATGGATGGATGGCTGGATGGATGGCTGGATGGATGGATGGCTTATTGGCTGGCTGGCTGGAGGGATGGATAGCTGGATGGATGGCTTGATGGATGGATGGTGGATGGCTGGTTGGAGGTATGGATGGATGGATGATTGGCTGGATGGATGGCTGGATGGAGAGATGGATGAATGCATGGATGGCTGGATGGATGGCTGGATGGAGGGATGGCTGGATGGATGGCTTGCTGGAGGGATGGATGGATGGATGGTTGGCTGGATTGATGGCTGGATGGCTGGATGGATGGCTTGCTGGAGGGATGGATGGATGAATGGATGGATGGCTGGATGGATGGCTGGATGGATGGATGGCTGGATGAATGGCTGGCTGGAGGGATGGATGGATGGCTGAATGGATGGCTGGATGGATGGATGGCTGGATGGATGACTCGCTGGATGGATGGCTTAATGGATGGATGGCTGGATGGATGGCTGGATGGTTGGATGGATGGATGGATGGATGGATGGATGGATGGATGGATGGATGGCTGGATGGCTGGAAGTCTGGATGGATGGATGGCTGGATGGATGGCTGGATGGATGGATGGACGGATGGATGGAGGGATGGCTGGATGGATGGCTGGCTGGAGGGATGGATGGATGGCTGGATGGATGTCTGGATGGAGGAATGGCTGGATGGATGGCTGGCTGGAGAGATGGATCGATGGATGGATGGCTGGATGGATGGCTGGATGGATGGATGGCTGGATGGACGATTGGCTTGAGGGATGTATGGATGGATGGCTGGATGGATGGCTGGCTGGAGGGAAGAATGGATGGATGGATGGATGGCTGTATGGATGGCTGGATGGATAGATGGCTGGATGGATGGCTGGCTGGAGTGATGGATGCGTGTATGGTTGGATGGATGGCTAGTTGGATTGATGGCTGGATGGATGGCTGGCTGGAGGGATGGAAGGATGGATGGATGGCTGGATGGATGGCTGGATGGATGGATGGCTGGATGGATGGCTGGATGGATGGATGGCTGGATGGATGACTCGCTGGCGGGATGGATGGATGGATGGATGGCTCGATGGATGGCTTAATGGATGGATGGCTGGATGGTTGGATGGATGGATGGCTGGATGGACGGATGGATGGATGGATGGATGGCTGGATGGCTGGAAGTCTGGATGGATGGATGGCTGGATGGATGGCTGAATGGATGGATGGCTGGACGGATGGATGGCTGGATGGATGGCTGGCTGGAGGGATGGATGGATGGATGGATGGATGGATGGCTGGATGGATGGATGGCTGGATGGATGGCTGGCTGGAGGAATGGGAGGATGGATGAATGCCTGGATGGATGGCTGGATGGATGGACGGATGGATGGAGGGATGGCTGGATGGATGGCTGGCTGGAGGGATGGATTGATGGCTGGATGGATGTCTGGATGGAGGAATGGCTGGATGGATGGCTGGCTGGAGGGATGGATGGATGGATGGATGGCTGGATGGATGGATGACTGGATGGATGGCTGGCTGGAGGGATGGATTGATGGATGGATGGCTGGATGGATGGCTGGATGGAGGGATGGCTGGATGGCTGGCTTGCTGGAGGGGTGGATGGATGGATGGTTGGCTGGATTGATGGCTGGATGGCTGGATGGCTGGATGGATGGCTTGCTGGAGGAATGGATGGCTGGATGGATGGCTGGATGGATGGATGGCAGGATGAATGGCTGGCTGGAGGGATGGATGGATGGCTGAATGGATGACTCGCTGGATGGATGGCTTAATGGATGGATGGCTGGATGGATGGCTGGATGGTTGGATGGATGGATGGATGGATGGATGGATGGATGGCTGGATGGATGGATGGCTGGATGGCTGGAAGTCTGGATGGATGGATGGCTGGATGGATGGCTGGATGGATGGACGGATGGACGGATGGATGGAGGGATGGCTGGATGGATGGCTGGCTGGAGGGATGGATGGATGGCTGGATGGATGTCTGGATGGAGGAATGGCTGGATGGATGGCTGGCTGGAGAGATGGATCGATGGATGGATTGCTGGATGGATGGCTGGATGGATGGCTGGCTGGATGGACGATTGGCTGGATGAATGTATGGATGGATGGCTGGATGGATGGCTGGCTGGAGGGAAGGATGGATGGATGGATGGATGGCTGTATGGATGGCTGGATGGATGGATGGCTGGATGGATGACTCGCTGGATGGATGGCTGAAAGGATGGATGGCTGGATGGATGGCTGGATGGTTGGATGGATGGATGGATGGATGGATGGATGGATGGCTGGATGGATGGATGGCTGGATGGCTGGAAGTCTGGATGGATGGATGGCTGGATGGATGGATGGCTGGATGGACGGCTGGATGGATGGATGGCTGGATGGATGGCTGGCTGGAGGGATGGATTGATGGATGGATGGCTGGATGGATGGCTGGATGGATGGATGGCTGGATGGATGGCTGGCTGGAGGGATGGATGGATGGATGGCTGGATGGAGGGATGTCTGGATGGTTGGCTGGCTAGAGGGAGGGATGGATGAATGGATGGCTGGATGGATGGCTGGCTGGAGGGATGCATGGATGGATGGATGGCTGGATGGACGGCTGGTTTGGATGGATGGCTGGATGGATGGCTGGCTGGAGGGATGGATTGATGGATGGATGACTGGTTGGATGGCTGGATGGATGGATTGCTGGATGGATAGCTGGCTGGAGGGATGGATGGATGGGTGGATGGCTGGATGGAGGGATGGCTGGATGGTTGGCTGGCTGGATGGATGGATGGATGGATGGCTGGATGGATGGCTGGATGGAGGTATTGCTGGATGGATGGCTGGCTGGAGCGAAGGATGGATGGCTGGATGGATGGCTGGATGGATGGATGGCTTATTGGCTGGCTGGCTGGAGGGATGGATGGCTGGATGGATGGCTTGATGGATGGATGGGTGGATGGCTGATTGGAGGTATGGATGGATGGATGATTGGCTGGATGGATGGCTGGATGGAGAGATGGATGAATTCATGGATGGCTGGATGGATGGCTGGATGGAGGGATGGCTGGATGGATGGCTTGCTGGAGGGATGGATGGATGGATGGTTGGCTGGATTGATGGCTGGATGGCTGGATGGCTGGATGGATGGCTTGCTGAAGGGATGGATGGATGAATGGATGGATGGCTGGATGGATGGCTGGATGGATGGATGGCTGGATGAATGACTGGCTGGAGGGATGGATGGATGGCTGAATGGATGGCTGGATGGATGGATGGCTGGATGGATGACTCGCTGGATGGATGGCTTAATGGATGGATGGCTGGATGGATGGCTGGATGGTTGGATGGATGGATGGATGGATGGATGGATGGATGGATGGGTGGATGGCTGGATGGAGGGATGGCTGGATGGTTGGCTGGCTGGATGGATGGATGGATGGATGGCTGGATGGATGGCTGGATGGAGGGATTGCTGGATGGATGGCTGGCTGGAGCGATGGATGGATGGCTGGATGGATGGCTGGATGGATGGATGGCTTATTGGCTGGCTGGCTGGAGGGATGGATAGCTGGATGGATGGCTTGATGGATGGATGGTGGATGGCTGGTTGGAGGTATGGATGGATGGATGATTGGCTGGATGGATGGCTGGATGGAGAGATGGATGAATGCATGGATGGCTGGATGGATGGCTGGATGGAGGGATGGCTGGATGGATGGCTTGCTGGAGGGATGGATGGATGGATGGTTGGCTGGATTGATGGCTGGATGGCTGGATGGATGGCTTGCTGGAGGGATGGATGGATGAATGGATGGATGGCTGGATGGATGGCTGGATGGATGGATGGCTGGATGAATGGCTGGCTGGAGGGATGGATGGATGGCTGAATGGATGGCTGGATGGATGGATGGCTGGATGGATGACTCGCTGGATGGATGGCTTAATGGATGGATGGCTGGATGGATGGCTGGATGGTTGGATGGATGGATGGATGGATGGATGGATGGATGGATGGATGGATGGATGGATGGCTGGATGGCTGGAAGTCTGGATGGATGGATGGCTGGATGGATGGCTGGATGGATGGATGGACGGATGGATGGAGGGATGGCTGGATGGATGGCTGGCTGGAGGGATGGATGGATGGCTGGATGGATGTCTGGATGGAGGAATGGCTGGATGGATGGCTGGCTGGAGAGATGGATCGATGGATGGATGGCTGGATGGATGGCTGGATGGATGGATGGCTGGATGGACGATTGGCTTGAGGGATGTATGGATGGATGGCTGGATGGATGGCTGGCTGGAGGGAAGAATGGATGGATGGATGGATGGCTGTATGGATGGCTGGATGGATAGATGGCTGGATGGATGGCTGGCTGGAGTGATGGATGCGTGTATGGTTGGATGGATGGCTAGTTGGATTGATGGCTGGATGGATGGCTGGCTGGAGGGATGGAAGGATGGATGGATGGCTGGATGGATGGCTGGATGGATGGATGGCTGGATGGATGGCTGGATGGATGGATGGCTGGATGGATGACTCGCTGGCGGGATGGATGGATGGATGGATGGCTCGATGGATGGCTTAATGGATGGATGGCTGGATGGTTGGATGGATGGATGGCTGGATGGACGGATGGATGGATGGATGGATGGCTGGATGGCTGGAAGTCTGGATGGATGGATGGCTGGATGGATGGCTGAATGGATGGATGGCTGGACGGATGGATGGCTGGATGGATGGCTGGCTGGAGGGATGGATGGATGGATGGATGGATGGATGGCTGGATGGATGGATGGCTGGATGGATGGCTGGCTGGAGGAATGGGAGGATGGATGAATGGCTGGATGGATGGCTGGATGGATGGACGGATGGATGGAGGGATGGCTGGATGGATGGCTGGCTGGAGGGATGGATTGATGGCTGGATGGATGTCTGGATGGAGGAATGGCTGGATGGATGGCTGGCTGGAGGGATGGATGGATGGATGGATGGCTGGATGGATGGATGACTGGATGGATGGCTGGCTGGAGGGATGGATTGATGGATGGATGGCTGGATGGATGGCTGGATGGAGGGATGGCTGGATGGCTGGCTTGCTGGAGGGGTGGATGGATGGATGGTTGGCTGGATTGATGGCTGGATGGCTGGATGGCTGGATGGATGGCTTGCTGGAGGAATGGATGGCTGGATGGATGGCTGGATGGATGGATGGCAGGATGAATGGCTGGCTGGAGGGATGGATGGATGGCTGAATGGATGACTCGCTGGATGGATGGCTTAATGGATGGATGGCTGGATGGATGGCTGGATGGTTGGATGGATGGATGGATGGATGGATGGATGGATGGCTGGATGGATGGATGGCTGGATGGCTGGAAGTCTGGATGGATGGATGGCTGGATGGATGGCTGGATGGATGGACGGATGGACGGATGGATGGAGGGATGGCTGGATGGATGGCTGGCTGGAGGGATGGATGGATGGCTGGATGGATGTCTGGATGGAGGAATGGCTGGATGGATGGCTGGCTGGAGAGATGGATCGATGGATGGATTGCTGGATGGATGGCTGGATGGATGGCTGGCTGGATGGACGATTGGCTGGATGAATGTATGGATGGATGGCTGGATGGATGGCTGGCTGGAGGGAAGGATGGATGGATGGATGGATGGCTGTATGGATGGCTGGATGGATGGATGGCTGGATGGATGACTCGCTGGATGGATGGCTGAAAGGATGGATGGCTGGATGGATGGCTGGATGGTTGGATGGATGGATGGATGGATGGATGGATGGATGGCTGGATGGATGGATGGCTGGATGGCTGGAAGTCTGGATGGATGGATGGCTGGATGGATGGATGGCTGGATGGACGGCTGGATGGATGGATGGCTGGATGGATGGCTGGCTGGAGGGATGGATTGATGGATGGATGGCTGGATGGATGGCTGGATGGATGGATGGCTGGATGGATGGCTGGCTGGAGGGATGGATGGATGGATGGCTGGATGGAGGGATGTCTGGATGGTTGGCTGGCTAGAGGGAGGGATGGATGAATGGATGGCTGGATGGATGGCTGGCTGGAGGGATGCATGGATGGATGGATGGCTGGATGGACGGCTGGTTTGGATGGATGGCTGGATGGATGGCTGGCTGGAGGGATGGATTGATGGATGGATGACTGGTTGGATGGCTGGATGGATGGATTGCTGGATGGATAGCTGGCTGGAGGGATGGATGGATGGGTGGATGGCTGGATGGAGGGATGGCTGGATGGTTGGCTGGCTGGATGGATGGATGGATGGATGGCTGGATGGATGGCTGGATGGAGGTATTGCTGGATGGATGGCTGGCTGGAGCGAAGGATGGATGGCTGGATGGATGGCTGGATGGATGGATGGCTTATTGGCTGGCTGGCTGGAGGGATGGATGGCTGGATGGATGGCTTGATGGATGGATGGGTGGATGGCTGATTGGAGGTATGGATGGATGGATGATTGGCTGGATGGATGGCTGGATGGAGAGATGGATGAATGCATGGATGGCTGGATGGATGGCTGGATGGAGGGATGGCTGGATGGATGGCTTGCTGGAGGGATGGATGGATGGATGGTTGGCTGGATTGATGGCTGGATGGCTGGATGGCTGGATGGATGGCTTGCTGAAGGGATGGATGGATGAATGGATGGATGGCTGGATGGATGGCTGGATGGATGGATGGCTGGATGAATGACTGGCTGGAGGGATGGATGGATGGCTGAATGGATGGCTGGATGGATGGATGGCTGGATGGATGACTCGCTGGATGGATGGCTTAATGGATGGATGGCTGGATGGATGGCTGGATGGTTGGATGGATGGATGGATGGATGGATGGATGGATGGATGGATGGATGGATGGACGGATGGATGGAGGGATGGCTGGATGGATGGCTGGCTGGAGGGATGGATGGATGGATGGCTGGATGGATGGCTGGCTGGAGGGATGAATGGATGGATGGCTGGATGGAGGGATGGCTGGATGGTTGGCTGGCTAGAGGGATGGATGGATGGATGGATGGCTGGATGGATGGCTGGCTGGAGGGATGCATGGATGGATGGATGGCTGGATGGACGGCTGGTTTGGATGGATGGCTGGATGGATGGCTGGCTGGAGGGATGGATGAATGGGTGGATGGCTGGATGGAGGGATGGCTGGATGGTTGGCTGGCTGGATGGATGGATGGATGGAGGGATTGCTGGATGGATGGCTGGCTGGAGGGATGGATTGATGGCTGGATGGATGGCTGGATGGATTGATGGCTTAATGTCTGGCTAGCTGGAGGGATGGATGGCTGGATGGATGGCTGGATGGATGGATGGATGGATGGAAGGATGGCTGGCTGGAGGTATGGATGGATGGATGATTGGCTGGATGGATGGCTGGATGGAGAGATGGATGAATGCATGGATGGCTGGATGGATGGCTGGATGGAGGGATGGTTGGATGGATGGCTTGCTGGAGGGATGGATGGATGGATGGTTGGCTGGATTGATGGCTGTTTGGCTGGATGGATGGCTTGCTGGAGGGATGGATGGATGGATGGCTGAATGGATGGCTGGATGGATGGATGGCTGGATGAATGGCTTGCTGGAGGGATGGATGGATGGCTGGATGGATGGCTGGATGGATGGATGGCTGGATGGATGACTCGCTGGCGGGATGGATGGATGGATGGATGGCTCGATGGATGGCTTAATGGATGGATGGCTGGATTGTTGGATGGATGGATGGCTGGATGGACGGATGGATGGATGGATGGATGGCTGGATGGCTGGAAGTCTGGATGGATGGATGGCTGGATGGATGGCTGAATGGATGGATGGCTGGACGGATGGATGGCTGGATGGATGGCTGGCTGGAGGGATGGATGGATGGATGGATGGATGGATGGCTGGATGGATGGATGGCTGGATGGATGGCTGGCTGGAGGAATGGGAGGATGGATGAATGGCTGGATGGATGGCTGGATGGATGGACGGATGGATGGAGGGATGGCTGGATGGATGGCTGGCTGGAGGGATGGATTGATGGCTGGATGGATGTCTGGATGGAGGAATGGCTGGATGGATGGCTGGCTGGAGGGATGGATGGATGGATGGATGGCTGGATGGATGGATGGCTGGATGGATGGCTGGCTGGAGGGATGGATTGATGGATGGATGGCTGTATGGATGGCTGGATGGAGGGATGGCTGGATGGCTGGCTTGCTGGAGGGGTGGATGGATGGATGGTTGGCTGGATTGATGGCTGGATGGCTGGATGGCTGGATGGATGGCTTGCTGGAGGAATGGATGGCTGGATGGATGGCTGGATGGATGGATGGCAGGATGAATGGCTGGCTGGAGGGATGGATGGATGGCTGAATGGATGACTCGCTGGATGGATGGCTTAATGGATGGATGGCTGGATGGATGGCTGGATGGTTGGATGGATGGATGGATGGATGGATGGATGGATGGCTGGATGGATGGATGGCTGGATGGCTGGAAGTCTGGATGGATGGATGGCTGGATGGATGGCTGGATGGATGGACGGATGGATGGAGGGATGGCTGGATGGATGGCTGGCTGGAGGGATGGATGGATGGCTGGATGGATGTCTGGATGGAGGAATGGCTGGATGGATGGCTGGCTGGAGAGATGGATCGATGGATGGATGGCTGGATGGATGGCTGGATGGATGGCTGGCTGGATGGACGATTGGCTGGATGAATGTATGGATGGATGGCTGGATGGATGGCTGGCTGGAGGGAAGGATGGATGGATGGATGGATGGCTGTATGGATGGCTGGATGGATGGATGGCTGGATGGATGACTCGCTGGATGGATGGCTGAAAGGATGGATGGCTGGATGGATGGCTGGATGGTTGGATGGATGGATGGATGGATGGATGGATGGATGGCTGGATGGATGGATGGCTGGATGGCTGGAAGTCTGGATGGATGGATGGCTGGATGGATGGATGGCTGGATGGACGGCTGGATGGATGGATGGCTGGATGGATGGCTGGCTGGAGGGATGGATTGATGGATGGATAGCTGGATGGATGGCTGGATGGATGGATGGCTGGATGGATGGCTGGCTGGAGGGATGGATGGATGGATGGCTGGATGGAGGGATGTCTGGATGGTTGGCTGGCTAGAGGGAGGGATGGATGAATGGATGGCTGGATGGATGGCTGGCTGGAGGGATGCATGGATGGATGGATGGCTGGATGGACGGCTGGTTTGGATGGATGGCTGGATGGATGGCTGGCTGGAGGGATGGATTGATGGATGGATGACTGGTTGGATGGCTGGATGGATGGATTGCTGGATGGATAGCTGGCTGGAGGGATGGATGGATGGGTGGATGGCTGGATGGAGGGATGGCTGGATGGTTGGCTGGCTGGATGGATGGATGGATGGATGGCTGGATGGATGGCTGGATGGAGGGATTGCTGGATGGATGGCTGGCTGGAGCGAAGGATGGATGGCTGGATGGATGGCTGGATGGATGGATGGCTTATTGGCTGGCTGGCTGGAGGGATGGATGGCTGGATGGATGGCTTGATGGATGGATGGGTGGATGGCTGATTGGAGGTATGGATGGATGGATGATTGGCTGGATGGATGGCTGGATGGAGAGATGGATGAATGCATGGATGGCTGGATGGATGGCTGGATGGAGGGATGGCTGGATGGATGGCTTGCTGGAGGGATGGATGGATGGATGGTTGGCTGGATTGATGGCTGGATGGCTGGATGGCTGGATGGATGGCTTGCTGAAGGGATGGATGGATGAATGGATGGATGGCTGGATGGATGGCTGGATGGATGGATGGCTGGATGAATGACTGGCTGGAGGGATGGATGGATGGCTGAATGGATGGCTGGATGGATGGATGGCTGGATGGATGACTCGCTGGATGGATGGCCTAATGGATGGATGGCTGGATGGATGGCTGGATGGTTGGATGGATGGATGGATGGATGGATGGATGGATGGATGGATGGATGGATGGACGGATGGATGGAGGGATGGCTGGATGGATGGCTGGCTGGAGGGATGGATGGATGGCTGGATGGATGTCTGGATGGAGGAATGGCTGGATGGATGGCTGGCTGGAGAGATGGATCGATGGATGGATGGCTGGATGGATGGCTGGATGGATGGATGGCTGGATGGACGATTGGCTGGAGGGATGTATGGATGGCTGGCTGGATGGATGGCTGGCTGGAGGGAAGGATGGATGGATGGATGGATGGCTGTATGGATGGCTGGATGGATAGATGGCTGGATGGATGGCTGGATGGATGGCTGGATGGATGGCTGGATGTCTTGATGGCTGGCTGGATGGATGGATGACTGGTTGGCTGGATGTATGGATGGATGGCTGGATGGATGGCTGGATGGATGGATGGATGAATGGATGGATGGCTGGATGGATGGATGGATGGATGGATGGCTGGATGGATGGCTGGATGGATGGCTGGCTGGATGGATGGATGGATGGATGGATGGATGGATGGATGGATGGATGGATGGATGGATGGATGGCTGGCTGGCTGGAGGGATGGATGGAAGGCTGGCTGGAGGGATGGATGAATCGATGGCTGGATGGATGGCTGGATAGATGGATGGCTGGATGGATGGCTGGCTGGAGGGATGGATGGATGCATGGGTGGCTGGATGGATGGCTGGATGGATGGATTTCCGGATGGATGGCTGTCTGGATAGATGGCTGGATGGATGGATGGCTGGATGGATGGCTGGCTGGAGGGATGGATTGATGGATGGATGACTGGTTGGATGGCTGGATGGATGGATTGCTGGATGGATAGCTGGCTGGATGGATGGATGGATGGGTGGATGGCTGGATGGAGGGATGGCTGGATGGTTGGCTGGCTGGATGGATGGATGGATGGATGGCTGGATGGATGGCTGGATGGAGGGATTGCTGGATGGATGGCTGGCTGGAGCGATGGATGGATGGCTGGATGGATGGCTGGATGGATGGATGGCTTATTGGCTGGCTGGCTGGAGGGATGGATAGCTGGATGGATGGCTTGATGGATGGATGGGTGGATGGCTGATTGGAGGTATGGATGGATGGATGATTGGCTGGATGGATGGCTGGATGGAGAGATGGATGAATGCATGGATGGCTGGATGGATGGCTGGATGGAGGGATGGCTGGATGGATGGCTTGCTGGAGGGATGGATGGATGGATGGTTGGCTGGATTGATGGCTGGATGGCTGGATGGATGGCTTGCTGGAGGGATGGATGGATGAATGGATGGATGGCTGGATGGATGGCTGGATGGATGGATGGCTGGATGAATGGCTGGCTGGAGGGATGGATGGATGGCTGAATGGATGGCTGGATGGATGGATGGCTGGATGGATGACTCGCTGGATGGATGGCTTAATGGATGGATGGCTGGATGGATGGCTGGATGGTTGGATGGATGGATGGATGGATGGATGGATGGATGGATGGATGGATGGATGGCTGGATGGCTGGAAGTCTGGATGGATGGATGGCTGGATGGATGGCTGGATGGATGGATGGACGGATGGATGGAGGGATGGCTGGATGGATGGCTGGCTGGAGGGATGGATGGATGGCTGGATGGATGTCTGGATGGAGGAATGGCTGGATGGATGGCTGGCTGGAGAGATGGATCGATGGATGGATGGCTGGATGGATGGCTGGATGGATGGATGGCTGGATGGACGATTGGCTTGAGGGATGTATGGATGGATGGCTGGATGGATGGCTGGCTGGAGTGATGGATGCGTGTATGGTTGGATGGATGGCTAGTTGGATTGATGGCTGAATGGATGGCTGGCTGGAGGGATGGAAGGATGGATGGATGGCTGGATGGATGGCTGGATGGATGGATGGCTGGATGGACGGCTGGTTTGGATGGATGGTTGGATGGATGGCTGGCTGGAGGGATGGATTGATGGATGGATGACTGGTTGGATGGCTGGATGGATGGATTGCTGGATGGATAGCTGGCTGGAGGGATGGATGGATGGGTGGATGGCTGGATGGAGGGATGGCTGGATGGTTGGCTGGCTGGATGGATGGATGGATGGATGGCTGGATGGATGGCTGGATGGAGGGATTGCTGGATGGATGGCTGGCTGGAGCGATGGATGGATGGCTGGATGGATGGCTGGATGGATGGATGGCTTATTGGCTGGCTGGCTGGAGGGATGGATGGCTGGATGGATGGCTTGATGGATGGATGGGTGGATGGCTGATTGGAGGTATGGATGGATGGATGATTGGCTGGATGGATGGCTGGATGGAGAGATGGATGAATGCATGGATGGCTGGATGGATGGCTGGATGGAGGGATGGCTGGATGGATGGCTTGCTGGAGGGATGGATGGATGGATGGTTGGCTGGATTGATGGCTGGATGGCTGGATGGTTGGATGGATGGCTTGCTGGAGGGATGGATGGATGAATGGATGGATGGCTGGATGGATGGCTGGATGGATGGATGGCTGGATGAATGGCTGGCTGGAGGGATGGATGGATGGCTGAATGGATGGCTGGATGGATGGATGGCTGGATGGATGACTCGCTGGATGGATGGCTTAATGGATGGATGGCTGGATGGATGGCTGGATGGTTGGATGGATGGATGGATGGATGGATGGATGGCTGGATGGCTGGAAGTCTGGATGGATGGATGGCTGGATGGATGGCTGGATGGATGGATGGACGGATGGATGGAGGGATGGATGGATGGATGGCTGGCTGGAGGGATGGATGGATGGCTGGATGGATGTCTGGATGGAGGAATGGCTGGATGGATGGCTCGCTGGAGAGATGGATCGATGGATGGATGGCTGGATGGATGGCTGGATGGATGGATGGCTGGATGGACGATTGGCTGGAGGGATGTATGGATGGATGGCTGGATGGATGGCTGGCTGGAGGGAAGGATGGATGGATGGATGGATGGCTGTATGGATGGCTGGATGGATAGATGGCTGGATGGATGGCTGGCTGGAGTGATGGATGCGTGTATGGTTGGATGGATGGCTCGTTGGATTGATGGCTGGATGGATGGCTGGCTGGAGGGATGGAAGGATGGATGGATGGCTGGATGGATGGCTGGATGGATGGCTGGATGTCTTGATGGCTGGCTGGATGGATGGATGACTGCTTGGCTGGATGTATGGATGGATGGCTGGATGGATGGCTGGATGGATGGATGGATGAATGGATGGATGGCTGGATGGATGGATGGATGGATGGATGGCTGGATGGATGGCTGGATGGATGGCTGGCTGGATGGATGGATGGATGGATGGATCGATGGATGGATGGATGGATGGATGGATGGATGGATGGATGGCTGGCTGGCTGGAGGGATGGATGGAAGGCTGGCTGGAGGGATGGCTGGATAGATGGATGGCTGGATGGATGGCTGGCTGGAGGGATGGATGGATGCATGGGTGGCTGGATGGATGGCTGGATGCATGGGTGGCTGGATGGATGGATGGCTGGATGGATGGCTGGCTGGAGGGATGGATGGATGGATGGATGGCTGGATGGATGGCTGGATGGATGGATGTCTGGATGGATGGCTTGCTGGAGGGATGGATGGGTGTCTGGATGGATGGCAGGATGGATGGCTGGATGGAGGGATGGATGGATGGATGGTTGGCTGGATTGATGGCTGGATGGCTGGATGGCTGGATGGATGGCTTGCTGAAGGGATGGATGGATGAATGGATGGATGGCTGGATGGATGGCTGGATGGATGGATGGCTGGATGAATGACTGGCTGGAGGGATGGATGGATGGCTGAATGGATGGCTGGATGGATGGATGGCTGGATGGATGACTCGCTGGATGGATGGCTTAATGGATGGATGGCTGGATGGATGGCTGGATGGTTGGATGGATGGATGGATGGATGGATGGATGGATGGATGGATGGATGGATGGACGGATGGATGGAGGGATGGCTGGATGGATGGCTGGCTGGAGGGATGGATGGATGGCTGGATGGATGTCTGGATGGAGGAATGGCTGGATGGATGGCTGGCTGGAGAGATGGATCGATGGATGGATGGCTGGATGGATGGCTGGATGGATGGATGGCTGGATGGACGATTGGCTGGAGGGATGTATGGATGGCTGGCTGGATGGATGGCTGGCTGGAGGGAAGGATGGATGGATGGATGGATGGCTGTATGGATGGCTGGATGGATAGATGGCTGGATGGATGGCTGGATGGATGGCTGGATGGATGGCTGTATGTCTTGATGGCTGGCTGGATGGATGGATGACTGGTTGGCTGGATGTATGGATGGATGGCTGGATGGATGGCTGGATGGATGGATGGATGAATGGATGGATGGCTGGATGGATGGATGGATGGATGGATGGCTGGATGGATGGCTGGATGGATGGCTGGCTGGATGGATGGATGGATGGATGGATGGATGGATGGATGGATGGATGGATGGATGGATGGATGGATGGATGGCTGGCTGGCTGGAGGGATGGATGGAAGGCTGGCTGGAGGGATGGATGAATCGATGGCTGGATGGATGGCTGGATAGATGGATGGCTGGATGGATGGCTGGCTGGAGGGATGGATGGATGCATGGGTGGCTGGATGGATGGCTGGTTGGATGGATTTCCGGATGGATGGCTGTCTGGAGAGATGGCTGGATGGATGGATGGCTGGATGGATGGCTGGCTGGAGGGATGGATTGATGGATGGATGACTGGTTGGATGGCTGGATGGATGGATTGCTGGATGGATAGCTGGCTGGATGGATGGATGGATGGGTGGATGGCTGGATGGAGGGATGGCTGGATGGTTGGCTGGCTGGATGGATGGATGGATGGATGGCTGGATGGATGGCTGGATGGAGGGATTGCTGGATGGATGGCTGGCTGGAGCGATGGATGGATGGCTGGATGGATGGCTGGATGGATGGATGGCTTATTGGCTGGCTGGCTGGAGGGATGGATAGCTGGATGGATGGCTTGATGGATGGATGGGTGGATGGCTGATTGGAGGTATGGATGGATGGATGATTGGCTGGATGGATGGCTGGATGGAGAGATGGATGAATGCATGGATGGCTGGATGGATGGCTGGATGGAGGGATGGCTGGATGGATGGCTTGCTGGAGGGATGGATGGATGGATGGTTGGCTGGATTGATGGCTGGATGGCTGGATGGATGGCTTGCTGGAGGGATGGATGGATGAATGGATGGATGGCTGGATGGATGGCTGGATGGATGGATGGCTGGATGAATGGCTGGCTGGAGGGATGGATGGATGGCTGAATGGATGGCTGGATGGATGGATGGCTGGATGGATGACTCGCTGGATGGATGGCTTAATGGATGGATGGCTGGATGGATGGCTGGATGGTTGGATGGATGGATGGATGGATGGATGGATGGATGGATGGATGGATGGATGGCTGGATGGCTGGAAGTCTGGATGGATGGATGGCTGGATGGATGGCTGGATGGATGGATGGACGGATGGATGGAGGGATGGCTGGATGGATGGCTGGCTGGAGGGATGGATGGATGGCTGGATGGATGTCTGGATGGAGGAATGGCTGGATGGATGGCTGGCTGGAGAGATGGATCGATGGATGGATGGCTGGATGGATGGCTGGATGGATGGATGGCTGGATGGACGATTGGCTTGAGGGATGTATGGATGGATGGCTGGATGGATGGCTGGCTGGAGGGAAGAATGGATGGATGGATGGATGGCTGTATGGATGGCTGGATGGATAGATGGCTGGATGGATGGCTGGCTGGAGTGATGGATGCGTGTATGGTTGGATGGATGGCTAGTTGGATTGATGGCTGGATGGATGGCTGGCTGGAGGGATGGAAGGATGGATGGATGGCTGGATGGATGGCTGGATGGATGGATGGCTGGATGGACGGCTGGTTTGGATGGATGGCTGGATGGATGGCTGGCTGGAGGGATGGATTGATGGATGGATGACTGGTTGGATGGCTGGATGGATGGATTGCTGGATGGATAGCTGGCTGGAGGGATGGATGGATGGGTGGATGGCTGGATGGAGGGATGGCTGGATGGTTGGCTGGCTGGATGGATGGATGGATGGATGGCTGGATGGATGGCTGGATGGAGGGATTGCTGGATGGATGGCTGGCTGGAGCGATGGATGGATGGCTGGATGGATGGCTGGATGGATGGATGGCTTATTGGCTGGCTGGCTGGAGGGATGGATGGCTGGATGGATGGCTTGATGGATGGATGGGTGGATGGCTGATTGGAGGTATGGATGGATGGATGATTGGCTGGATGGATGGCTGGATGGAGAGATGGATGAATGCATGGATGGCTGGATGGATGGCTGGATGGAGGGATGGCTGGATGGATGGCTTGCTGGAGGGATGGATGGATGGATGGTTGGCTGGATTGATGGCTGGATGGCTGGATGGCTGGATGGATGGCTTGCTGGAGGGATGGATGGATGAATGGATGGATGGCTGGATGGATGGCTGGATGGATGGATGGCTGGATGAATGGCTGGCTGGAGGGATGGATGGATGGCTGAATGGATGGCTGGATGGATGGATGGCTGGATGGATGACTCGCTGGATGGATGGCTTAATGGATGGATGGCTGGATGGATGGCTGGATGGTTGGATGGATGGATGGATGGATGGATGGATGGCTGGATGGCTGGAAGTCTGGATGGATGGATGGCTGGATGGATGGCTGGATGGATGGATGGACGGATGGATGGAGGGATGGATGGATGGATGGCTGGCTGGAGGGATGGATGGATGGCTGGATGGATGTCTGGATGGAGGAATGGCTGGATGGATGGCTGGCTGGAGAGATGGATCGATGGATGGATGGCTGGATGGATGGCTGGATGGATGGATGGCTGGATGGACGATTGGCTGGAGGGATGTATGGATGGATGGCTGGATGGATGGCTGGCTGGAGGGAAGGATGGATGGATGGATGGATGGCTGTATGGATGGCTGGATGGATAGATGGCTGGATGGATGGCTGGCTGGAGTGATGGATGCGTGTATGGTTGGATGGATGGCTCGTTGGATTGATGGCTGGATGGATGGCTGGCTGGAGGGATGGAAGGATGGATGGATGGCTGGATGGATGGCTGGATGGATGGCTGGATGTCTTGATGGCTGGCTGGATGGATGGATGACTGCTTGGCTGGATGTATGGATGGATGGCTGGATGGATGGCTGGATGGATGGATGGATGAATGGATGGATGGCTGGATGGATGGATGGATGGATGGATGGCTGGATGGATGGCTGGATGGATGGCTGGCTGGATGGATGGATGGATGGATGGATGGATGGATGGATGGATGGATGGATGGATGGATGGATGGATGGATGGATGGATGGATGGCTGGCTGGCTGGAGGGATGGATGGAAGGCTGGCTGGAGGGATGGCTGGATAGATGGATGGCTGGATGGATGGCTGGCTGGAGGGATGGATGGATGCATGGGTGGCTGGATGGATGGCTGGATGCATGGGTGGCTGGATGGATGGATGGCTGGATGGATGGCTGGCTGGAGGGATGGATGGATGGATGGATGGCTGGATGGATGGCTGGATGGATGGATGTCTGGATGGATGGCTTGCTGGAGGGATGGATGGGTGTCTGGATGGATGGCAGGATGGATGGCTGGATGGATTGCTGGCTGGAGGAATGGATGGATTAATGGATGGCTGGACGGATGGCTGGATGGATGGAAGGCTGGGTGGATGGCTGGCTGGAGTAATGGATGGATGGATGGCTGAATGGATGGCTGGTTTGGATGGATGGCTGGATGGATGGCTGGCTGGAGGGATGGATTGATGGATGGATGACTGGTTGGATGGCTGGATGGATGGATTGCTGGATGGATAGCTGGCTGGATGGATGGATGGATGGGTGGATGGCTGGATGGATGGCTGGATGGAGGGATTGCTGGATGGATGGCTGGCTGGAGCGATGGATGGATGGCTGGATGGATGGCTGGATGGATGGATGGCTTATTGGCTGGCTGGCTGGAGGGATGGATGGCTGGATGGATGGCTTGATGGATGGATGGGTGGATGGCTGATTGGAGGTATGGATGGATGGATGATTGGCTGGATGGATGGCTGGATGGAGAGATGGATGAATGCATGGATGGCTGGATGGATGGCTGGATGGAATGATGGCTGGATGGATGGCTTGCTGGAGGGATGGATGGATGGATGGTTGGCTGGATTGATGGCTGGATGGCTGGATGGATGGCTTGCTGGAGGGATGGATGGATGAATGGATGGATGGCTGGATGGATGGCTGGATGGATGGATGGCTGGATGAATGGCTGGCTGGAGGGATGGATGGATGGCTGAATGGATGGCTGGATGGATGGATGGCTGGATGGATGACTCGCTGGATGGATGGCTTAATGGATGGATGGCTGGATGGATGGCTGGATGGTTGGATGGATGGATGGATGGATGGATGGATGGATGGATGGATGGATGGCTGGATGGCTGGAAGTCTGGATGGATGGATGGCTGGATGGATGGCTGGATGGATGGATGGACGGATGGATGGAGGGATGGCTGGATGGATGGCTGGCTGGAGGGATGGATGGATGGCTGGATGGATGTCTGGATGGAGGAATGGCTGGATGGATGGCTGGCTGGAGTGATGGATCGCTGGATGGATGGCTGGATGGATGGCTGGATGGATGGATGGCTGGATGGACGATTGGCTGGAGGGATGTATGGATGGATGGCTGGATGGATGGCTGGCTGGAGGGAAGGATGGATGGATGGATGGATGGCTGTATGGATGGCTGGATGGATAGATGGCTGGATGGATGGCTGGCTGGAGTGATGGATGCGTGTATGGTTGGATGGATGGCTAGTTGGATTGATGGCTGGATGGATGGCTGGCTGGAGGGATGTAAGGATGGATGGATGGCTGGATGGATGGCTGGATGGATGGCTGGATGTCTTGATGGCTGGCTGGATGGATGGATGACTGGTTGGCTGGATGTATGGATGGATGGCTGGATGGATGGCTGGATGGATGGATGGATGAATGGATGGATGGCTGGATGGATGGATGGATGGATGGATGGCTGGAAGGATGGCTGGATGGATGGCTGGCTGGCTGGATGGATGGATGGATGGATGGATGGATGGATGGATGGATGGATGGATGGATGGCTGGCTGGCTGGAGGGATGGATGAATCGATGGCTGGATGGATGGCTGGATAGATGGATGGCTGGATGGATGGCTGGCTGGAGGGATGGATGGATGCATGGGTGGCTGGATGGATGGCTGGATGGATGGATTTCCGGATGGATGGCTGTCTGGAGAGATGGCTGGATGGATGGATGGCTGGATGGATGGCTGGCTGGAGGGATGGATGGATGGATGGATGGCTGGATGGATGGCTGGATGGATGGATGTCTGAATGGATGGCTTGCTGGAGGGATGGATGGGTGGCTGGATGGATGGCTGGATGGATGGCTGGATGGATTGCTGGCTGGAGGAATGGATGGATTAATGGATGGCTGGACGGATGGTGGATGGATGGAAGGCTGGGCGGATGGCTGGCTGGAGTAATGGATGGATGGATGGCTGAATGGATGGCTAGATCGATGGATGGCTGGATGGATGGCTGGCTGGAGGGATGGAGTCATGGATGGATGGCTGGATGGATGGCTGGATGGAAGGATGGCTGGATGCATGGCTGGCTGGAGGGATGGATTGAATGATGGATGGCTGGATGGCTGGCTGGATGGATGGCTGGCTGGAGCGATGGATGGATGGATGGATGGCAGGATGGATGGCTGGAAGGATGGATGGCTGGATGGATGGCTGGCTGGAGGGATGGATGGATGGATGGAAGGCTGGATGGATGGATGGACGAATGGATGGCTGGATGGATGGCTGGCTGGAGGGATGGATGGATGGAGGGATGGATGGATGGATGGATGGATGGCTGAATGGTTGGCTAGATCGATGGATGGCTGTAGGAATGGATGGATGGATGGCTGGATGGATGGCTGGATGGATTGATGGCTGGATGGATGGCTGAATGGATGGCTGGATGGATGGATGGCTGGGTTGATAGCTGGCTGCAGGGATGGATGGATGGCTGGATGGATGGCTGGATGGATGGGTGGATGGTTGGATGGAGGGAAAGCTGGATGGTTGGCTGGCTGGATGGATGGATGGATGGATGGATGGCTGGATGGAGGGATTGCTGGATGGAGGGATTGCTGGATGGATGGCTGGCTGGAGGGATGGACGGATGGCTGGATGGATGGCTGGATGGATGGATGGCTTAATGGCTGGCTGGCTGGAGGGATGGATGGCTGGATGGATGGCTGGATGGATGGATGGATGGATGGATGGATGGATGGCTGGAGGTATGGATGGATGGATGATTGGCTGGATGGATGGCTGGATGGAGAGATGGATGAATGCATCGATGGCTGGATGGATGGCTGGATGGAGGGATGGATGGATGGCTGGATGGACGGCTGGATGGATGGATGGCTGGATGGATGGCTGGCTGGAGGGATGGATTGATGGATGGATGGCTGGATGGATGGCTGGATGGATGGATGGCTGGATGGATGGCTGGCTGGAGGGATGAATGGATGGATGGCTGGATGGAGGGATGGCTGGATGGTTGGCTGGCTAGAGGGATGGATGGATGGATGGATGGCTGGATGGATGGCTGGCTGGAGGGATGCATGGATGGATGGATGGCTGGATGGACGGCTGGTTTGGATGGATGGCTGGATGGATGGCTGGCTGGAGGGATGGATGAATGGGTGGATGGCTGGATGGAGGGATGGCTGGATGGTTGGCTGGCTGGATGGATGGATGGATGGAGGGATTGCTGGATGGATGGCTGGCTGGAGGGATGGATGGATGGCTGGATGGATGGCTGGATGGATTGATGGCTTAATGTCTGGCTGGCTGGAGGGATGGATGGCTGGATGGATGGCTGGATGGATGGATGGATGGATGGAAGGAAGGCTGGCTGGAGGTATGGATGGATGGATGATTGGCTGGATGGATGGCTGGATGGAGAGATGGATGACTGCATGGATGGCTGGATGAATGGCTGGATGGAGGGATGGTTGGATGGATGGCTTGCTGGAGGGATGGATGGATGGATGGTTGGCTGGATTTATGGCTGTTTGGCTAGATGGATGGCTTGCTGGAGGGATGGATGGATGGATGGCTGAATGGATGGCTGGATGGATTGATGGCTGGATGAATGGCTTGCTGGAGGGATGGATGGATGGCTGGATGGATGGCTGGATGGATGGATGGCTGGATGGATGACTCGCTGGCGGGATGGATGGATGGATGGATGGCTCGATGGATGGCTTAATGGATGGCTGGATGGTTGGATGGATGGATGGCTGGATGGACGGATGGATGGATGGATGGATGGCTGGATGGCTGGAAGTCTGGATGGATGGATGGCTGGATGGATGGCTGAATGGATGGATGGCTGGACGGATGGATGGCTGGATGGATGGCTGGCTGGAGGGATGGATGGATGGATGGATGGATGGATGGCTGGATGGATGGATGGCTGGATGGATGGCTGGCTGGAGGAATGGGAGGATGGATGAATGGCTGGATGGATGGCTGGATGGATGGACGGATGGATGGAGGGATGGCTGGATGGATGGCTGGCTGGAGGGATGGATTGATGGCTGGATGGATGTCTGGATGGAGGAATGGCTGGATGGATGGCTGGCTGGAGGGATGGATGGATGGATGGATGGCTGGATGGATGGCTGGAAGAATGGATGTCTGGATGGACGATTGGCTGGAGGCATGGATGGATGGATGGCTGGATGGATGGCTGGCTGGAGGGATGGATGGATGGATGGCTGTATGGATGGCTGGATGGATGGCTGGATGGATGGCTGGCTGGAGTGATGGATGGGTGGATGTTTGGATCGGTGGCTAGTTGGATTAATGGCTGGATGGATGGCAGGCTGGAGGGATGGAAGGATGGATGGATGGCTGGATGGATGGCTGGATGGATGGCTGGATGTCTGGATGGCTAGCTGGATGGATGGATGAATGGTTGGCTGGATGTATGGATGGATGGCTGGATGGATGGCTGGATGGATGGATGGATGGATGGATGGATGGATGGATGGATGGCTGGATGGATGGATGGATGGATGGCTGGATGGATGGCTGGATGGATGGCTGGATGGATGGATGGATGGATGGATGGATGGATGGATGGATGGATGGATGGCTGGCTGGCTGGATGGATGGCTGGCTGGAGGGGTGGATGGAAGGCTGGCTGGAGGGATGGATGGATGGATGGCTGGATGGATGGCTGGATAGATGGATGGCTGGATGGATGGCTGGCTGGAGGGATGGATGGATGGATGGGTGGCTGGATGGATGGCTGGATGGATGGATTTCCGGATGGATGGCTGTCTGGAGGGATGGCTGGATGGATGGATGGCTGGATGGATGGCTGGCAGGAGGAATGGATGGATGGATGGATGGCTGGATGGATGGCTGGATGGATGGATGTCTGGATGGATGGCTTGCTGGAGGGATGGATGGGTGGCTGCATGGATGGCTGGATGGATGGCTGGATGGATTGCTGGCTGGAGGACTGGATGGATTAATGGATGGCTGGACGGATGGCTGGATGGATGGAAGGCTGGATGGATGGCTGGCTGGAGGGATGGATGGATGGATGGCTGAATGAATGGCTAGATCGATGGATGGCTGGATGGATGGCTGGCTGGAGGGATGGAGTCATGGATGGATGGCTGGATGGATGGCTGGATGGAAGGATGACTGGAGCGATGGATGGATGGATGGATGGCAGGATGGATGGCTGGAAGGATGGATGGCTGGATGGATGGCTGGCTGGAGGGATGGATGGATGGCTGGATGGATGGTTGGACGAATGGATGGCTGGATGGATGGCTGGCTGGAGGGATGGATGGATGGAGGGATGGATGGATGGATGGATGGCTGGATGGAGGGATGGCTGGATGGATGGCTGGCTGGAGGAATGGATGGATGGATGGATGGCTGGATTGATGGCTGGATCGATGGATGGCGGAATGGATGGCTGAATGGATGGCTGGATGGATGGATGGCTGGATGGATAGCTGGCTGGAAAGATGGATAGATGGTCCGATGGACGGCTGGATGGATGGATGGCTGGATGGATGGCTGGCTGGAGGAATGGATTGATGGATGGATGGCTGGATGGATGGCTGGATGGATGGATGGCTGGATGGATGGCTGGCTGGAGGGATGGATAGATGGATGGATGGCTGGATGGAGGGATGGCTGGATGTAGCGTTGGCTGGATGGTTGGCTGGCTGGAGGGATGGGTGGATGGATGGATGGCTGGATGGATGGTTGGCTGGAGGGATGGATGGATGGCTGGATGGACGGCTGGATGGATGGATGGCTGGATGGATGGCTGGCTGGAGGGATGGATTGATGTTTCGATGGCTGGATGGATGGATGGCTGGATGGATGGCTGGCTGGACGGATGGATGGATGGATGGCTGGATGGAGGGATGGCTGGATGGTTGGCTGGCTGGAGGGATGGATGGATGGATGGATGGCTGGATGGATGGCTGGCTGGAGAGATGCATGGATGGATGGATGGCTGGATGGACGGATGGTTCGGATGGATTGCTGGATGGATGGCTGGCTGGAGGGATGGATTGATGGATGGGTGGCTGGATGGATGGCTGGATGGATGGATGGCTGGATGGATGGCTGGCTGGAGGCATGGATGGATGGATGGATGGCTGGATGGAGGGATGGCTGGATGGTTGGCTGGCTGGATGGATGGATGGATGGATGGTTGGATGGATGGCTGGATGGAGGGATGGCTGGATGGATGGCTGGCTGGAGGGATGGATGGATGGCTGGATGGATGGCTGGATGGATGGATGGCTTAATGGCTGGCTGGCTGGAGGGATGGATGAATGGATGGATGGCTGGATGTATGGCTGGCTGGAGAGATGGATGGATGGATGGATGGCTGGATGGATGGCTGGATGGAGGAATGGCTGGATGGATGGCTGGCTAGAGGGATGGATGGATGGATGGATGGCTGGATGGATGGCTTAATGGATGGATGGCTGGTTTAAAGGCTGGCTGGAGGGATGAATGGAAGGATGGCTGGATGGATGGCTGGATGGATGAATGGCTGGATGGATGACTGGCTGGAGGGAAGAATGGATGGATGGATGGCTGGATGGATTGCTGGATGGATGGATGGATGGACGGATGGCTGGATGGATGGCTGGCTGGAGGAATGGATGGATGGCTGGCTGGATGGATGGATGGCTGGATGGATGGCTAGCTGGAGGGATGGATGGATGGCTGGATGGATGGCTGGATGGATTGATGGTTGGATGGATGGCTGGCTGGAGGAATGGATGGATGGATGGATGGCTGGATGGATGGCTGGATGGATGTATGGCTGGATGGATGGCTGGCTGGAGGGATGGATGGATGGATGGATGGCTGGATGGACGGTTGGATGGATGGATGGCTGGATCATGGCTGGCTGGAGGGATGGATTGATGGATGGATGGCTGGATGGATGCCTGGATGGAGGGATGGCTGGATGGATGGCTGGCTGGAGGGATGGATGGATGGATGGATGGCTGGATGGATGGCTGGATGGATGGATGGCTTAATGACTGGATGGCTGGAGGGATGGATGGATGGATGGATGGCTGGATGGTTGGCTGGATCGATGGATGGCTGGATGTATGGCTGGCTGGAGGGATGGATGGATGGATGGATGGCTGGATGGATGGCTGGATAGGAATGGCTGGATGGATGGCTGGCTGGAGGGATGGATGGATGGATGGATGGCTGGATGGATGGCTGAATGGATGGATGGCTAGATGGATGGCTGGCTGGAGGGATGGATGGATGGATGGATGGCTGGATGGATGGCTGAATGGATGGATGGCTGGATGAATGACTGTCTGGAGAGATGGATGGATGGATGGATGGATAGCAGGATGGATGGATGGATGGATGGCTGGATGGATGACTGTCTGGAGGGATGGATGGATGGATGGATGGCTGGATGGATGGCTGGATGGATGGATGGCTGGATGGATGGCTGGCTGGAGGGATGGATGGACGGATGGCTGAGTGGATGGCTGGATGGATGGCTGGATGGATGGCTGGATGGAAGAATGGCTGGATGGATGGCTGGCAGGAGGGATGGATGGATGGATGGATGGATGTCTGGATGGATGGCCGAATGGATGGCTGGCTGAAGGGATAGATGAATGGATGGCTGGATGGATGGATGGCCGAATGGTTGGCTGGCTGGAGGGATTGATGGATGGATGGATGGCTGAATGGATGGCTGGATAGATGGCAGGATGGATGGATGGCTGGATGGATGGCTGGCTGGACGGATGGGTTGATGGATGGATGGCTAGATGGGTGACTGGATGGATGGATGGCTGGATGGATGGCAGGCTGAAGGGTTGGATGGATGGGTGGATGGCTGGATGGACGGCTGGATGGATGGATGGCTGGATGGATTGCTGGCTGGAGGGATGGATTGATGGATGGATGGCTGGATGGATAGATGGATGGATGGCTGCATGGATGGCTGGCTGGTGTGATGGATGGATGGATGGATGGCTGGATGGTGGGATGGCTGGATGATTGGCTGGCTGGAGGGATGGATGGATGAATGGATGGATGGCTGCATGGATGGCTGGATGGAGGGATGGCTGGATGGATGGCTGGCTGGAGGGATGGGTGGCTGGATGGATTGCTGGATGGATGGCTGAATGGTTGGATGGCTTAATGACTGGCTGGCTGGAGGGATGGATGGATGAATGGATGGCTGGATGGATGGCTGGATGGATGGATGGCTGGATGTATGGCTGGCTGAAGAGATGGATGAATGGTTGGATGGCTGGATGGATGGCTGTATGGAGGGATGGCTTGATGGATGGCTGGCTGGAGGGATGGATGGATGGATGGATGGCTGGATGGATGGATGGATGGCTTGATGGATGGCTTGATGGATGGCTTGCTGGAGGGATGGATGGATGGACGGCTGGATGGATGGCTGGATGGGTGGATGGCTGGATGAAGGCTGGCTGGAGGAATGGATGGATGGATGGCTGGATGGATGGCTGGTTGGATGGATGGCTGGATGGATGACTGGCTGGAGGTATGGATGGATGGATGGATGGCTGGATGGGTGGCTGAATGGATGGATGGCTGGATGGATGACTGGCTGCAAGGAAGGATGGATGGATGGATGGCTGGATGGATGGCTGGATGGATGGATGGCGGAATGGATGGCTGGCTGGAGGGACGGATGGATGGATGGATGGCTGGATGGATGGTTGGATAGATGGATGGCTGGATGGATGGCTGGCAGGAGGGATGGATGGCTGGATGGATGGCTGGCAGGAGGGATTGATGGATGGATGGATGGCTGGAAGGATGGCAGGATGGATGGATGGCTGGATGGATGGCTGGCTGGAGGGATGGATGGATGGATGGCTGCATGGATGGATGGCCGAATGGATGGCTGGCTGAAGGGATGGATTGATGGATGGATGGCTGAAAGGATGGCTGGATGGATGGATGGCTGGATGGATGGCTGGCTGGAGGGATGGATGAATGGATGGATGGCTGGATGGATGGCTGGATGGCTGGATTGATGGCTGGCTGAATGGATGGTTGGATGGCTGGATGGCTGGATGGATGGATGGATGGCTGAATGGATGGCTGGATAGATGGCAGGATGGATGGATGGATGGATGGCTGGCTGGATGGATTGATTGATGGATGGATGGCTGGATGGGTGGCTGGATGGATGGATGGCTGGATGGATGGCAGGCTGAAGGGATGGATGGATGGATGGATGGCTGGATGGACGGCTGGATGGATGGATGGCTGGATGGATGGCTGGCTGGAGGGATGGATTGATGGATGGATGGCTGGATGGATAGCTGGATGGATGGCTGCATGGATGGCTGGCTGGTGGGATGGATGGATGGATGGATGGCTGGATGGTGGGATGGCTGGATGGTTGGCTGGCTGGATGGATGACTGGCTGGAAGGAAGGATGGATGGATGGATGGCTGGATGGATGGCTGGATGGATGGATGGATGTCTGGATGGCTGGCTGGATGGATGGATGAATGGTTGGCTGGATGTATGGATGGATGGCTGGATGGATGGCTGGATGGATGGATGGATGGATGGATGGATGGATGGATGGATGGATGGCTGGATGGATGGATGGATGGATGGCTGGATGGATGGCTGGATGGATGGCTGGATGGATGGATGGATGGATGGATGGATGGATGGATGGATGGATGGCTGGCTGGCTGGATGGATGGCTGGCTGGAGGGGTGGATGGAAGGCTGGCTGGAGGGATGGATGGATGGATGGCTGGATGGATGGCTGGATAGATGGATGGCTGGATGGATGGCTGGCTGGAGGGATGGATGGATGGATGTGTGGCTGGATGGATGGCTGGATGGATGGATTTCCGGAAGGATGGCTGTCTGGAGGGATGGCTGGATGGATGGATGGCTGGATGGATGGCTGGCAGGAGGAATGGATGGATGGATGGATGGCTGGATGGATGGCTGGATGGATGGATGTCTGGATGGATGGCTTGCTGGAGGGATGGATGGATGGATGGGTGGCTGCATGGATGGCTGGATGGAAGGATGACTGGATGCATGGCTGGCTGGAGGGATGGATTGAATGATGGATGGCTGGATGGCTGGCTGAATGGATGGCTGGCTGGAGCGATGGATGGATGGATGGATGGCAGGATGGATGGCTGGAAGGATGGATGGCTGGATGGATGGCTGGCTGGAGGGATGGATGGATGGATGGATGGCTGGATGGATGGTTGGACGAATGGATGGCTGGATGGATGGCTGGCTGGAGGGATGGATGGATGGAGGGATGGATGGATGGATGGATGGCTGGATGGAGGGATGGCTGGATGGATGGCTGGCTGGAGGAATGGATGGATGGATGGATGGCTGGATTGATGGCTGGATCGATGGATGGCGGAATGGATGGCTGAATGGATGGCTGGATGGATGGATGGCTGGATGGATAGCTGGCTGGAAAGATGGATGGATGGATGGATGGTCCGATGGACGGCTGGATGGATGGATGGCTGGATGGATGGCTGGCTGGAGGAATGGATTGATGGATGGATGGCTGGATGGATGGCTGGATGGATGGATGGCTGGATGGATGGCTGGCTGGAGGGATGGATGGATGGATGGATGGCTGGATGGAGGGATGGCTGGATGTAGGGTTGGTTGGATGGTTGGCTGGCTGGAGGGATGGGTGGATGGATGGATGGCTGGATGGATGGTTGGCTGGAGGAATGGATGGATGGCTGGATGGACGGCTGGATGGATGGATGGCTGGATGGATGGCTGGCTGGAGGGATGGATTGATGTTTCGATGGCTGGATGGATGGATGGCTGGATGGATGGCTGGCTGGACGGATGGATGGATGGATGGCTGGATGGAGGGATGGCTGGATGGTTGGCTGGCTGGAGGGATGGATGGATGGATGGATGGCTGGATGGATGGCTGGCTGGAGAGATGCATGGATGGATGGATGGCTGGATGGACGGATGGTTCGGATGGATTGCTGGATGGATGGCTGGCTGGAAGGATGGATTGATGGATGGATGGCTGGATGGATGGCTGGATGGATGGATGGCTGGATGGATGGCTGGCTGGAGGGATGGATGGATGGATGGATGGCTGGATGAAGGGATGGCTGGATGGTTGGCTGGCTGGATGGATGGATGGATGGATGGATGGATGGTTGGATGGATGGCTGGATGGAGGGATGGCTGGATGGATGGCTGGCTGGAGGGATGGCTGGATGGATGGCTGGATGGATGGATGGCTTAATGGCTGGCTGGCTGGAGGGATGGATGGATGGATGGATGGCTGGATGAATGGCTGAATGGATGGATGGCTGGATGTATGGCTGGCTGGAGAGATGGATGGATGGATGGATGGCTGGATGGATGGCTGGATGGAGGAATGGCTGGATGGATGGCTGGCTAGAGGGATGGATGGATGGATGGATGGCTGGATGGATGGCTTAATGGATGGATGGCTGGATTAAAGGCTGGCTGGAGGGATGGATGGAAGGATGGCTGGATGGATGGCTAGATGGATGAATGGCTGGATGGATGACTGGCTGGAGGGAAGAATGGATGAATGGATGGCTGGATGGATTGCTGGATGGATGGATGGATGGACGGATGGCTGGCTGGCTGAAGGGATAGATGAATGGATGGCTGGATGGATGGATGGCCGAATGGTTGGCGGGCTGGAGGGATTGATGGATGGATGGCTGGATAGATGGCTGGATGGATGAATGGCTGGATGGATGACTGGCTGGAGGGAAGAATGGATGGATGGATGGCTGGATGGATTGCTGGATGGATGGATGGCTGGATGGATGACTGGCTGGAGGGAAGAATGGATGGATGGATGGCTGGATGGATTGCTGGATGGATGGATGGATGGACGGATGGCTGGATGGATGGCTGGCTGGAGGAATGGATGGATGGCTGGCTGGATGGATGGATGGATGGATGGATGGCTGGCTGGAGGGATGGATGGATGGCTGGATGGATGGCTGGATGGATTGATGGTTGGATGGATGGCTGGCTGGAGGAATGGATGGATGGATGGATGGCTGGATGGATGACTGGATGGATGTATGGCTGGATGGATGGCTGGCTGGAGGGATGGATGGATGGATGGATGGCTGGATGGACGGCTGGATGGATGGATGGCTGGATCATGGTTGGCTGGAGGGATGGATTGATGGATGGATGGCTGGATGGATGCCTGGATGGAGGGATGGCTGGATGGATGGCTGGCTGGAGGGATGGATGGATGGATGGATGGCTGGATGGATGGCTGGATGGATGGATGGCTTAATGACTGGATGGCTGGAGGGATGGATGGATGGATGGATGGCTGGATGGTTGGCTGGATCGATGGATGGCTGGATGTATGGCTGGCTGGAGGGATGGATGGATGGATGGATGGCTGGATGGATGGCTGGATAGGGATGGCTGGATGGATGGCTGGCTGGAGGGATGGATGGATGGATGGATGGCTGGATGGATGGCTGAATGGATGGATGGCTAGATGGATGGCTGGCTGGAGGGATGGATGGATGGATGGATGGCTGGATGGATGGCTGAATGGATGGATGGCTGGATGAATGGCTGTCTGGAGAGATGGATGGATGGATGGATGGATGGCAGGATGGATGGATGGATGGATGGCTGGATGGATGACTGGCTGGAGGGATGGATGGATGGATGGATGGCTGGATGGATGGCTGGATGGATGGATGGCTGGATGGATGGCTGGCTGGAGGGATGGATGGACGTATGGCTGAATGGATGGCTGGATGGATGGCTGGATGGATGGCTGGATGGAAGAATGGCTGGATGGATGGCTGGCAGGAGGGATGGATGGATGGATGGATGTCTGGATGGATGGCCGAATGGATGGCTGGCTGAAGGGATAGATGAATGGATGGCTGGATGGATGGATGGCCGAATGGTTGGCTGGCTGGAGGGATTGATGGATGGATGGATGGCTGAATGGATGGCTGGATAGATGGCAGGATGGATGGATGGCTGGATGGATGGCTGGCTGGACGGATGGCTGGATGGATGGCAGGCTGAAGGGTTGGATGGATGGATGGATGGCTGGATGGACGGCTGCATGGATGGATGGCTGGATGGATGGCTGGCTGGAGGGATGGATTGATGGATGGATGGCTGGATGGATAGATGGATGGATGGCTGCATGGATGGCTGGCTGGTGTGATGGATGGATGGATGGATGGCTGGATGGTGGGATGGCTGGATGATTGGCTGGCTGGAGGGATGGATGAATGAATGGATGGATGGCTGCATGGATGGCTGGATGGAGGGATGGCTGGATGGATGGCTGGCTGGAGGGATGGATGGCTGGATGGATTGCTGGATGGATGGCTGAATGGTTGGATGGCTTAATGACTGGCTGGCTGGAGGGATGGATGGATGAATGGATGGCTGGATGGATGGCTGGATGGATGGATGGCTGGATGTATGGCTGGCTGAAGAGATGGATGAATGGTTGGATGGCTGGATGGATGGCTGTATGGAGGGATGGCTTGATGGATGGCTGGCTGGAGGGATGGATGGATGGATGGATGGCTGGATGGATGGATGGATGGCTTGATGGATGGCTTGATGGATGGCTTGCTGGAGGGATGGATGGATGGACGGCTGGATGGATGGCTGGATGGCTGGATGAAGGCTGGCTGGAGGAATGGATGGATGGATGGCTGGATGGATGGCTGGTTGGATGGATGGCTGGATGGATGACTGGCTGGAGGTATGGATGGATGGATGGATGGCTGGATGGGTGGCTGAATGGATGGATGGCTGGATGGATGACTGGCTGCAAGGAAGGATGGATGGATGGATGGCTGGATGGATGGCTGGATGGATGGATGGCTGGATGGATGGCTGGCTGGAGGGACGGATGGATGGATGGATGGCTGGATGGATGGTTGGATAGATGGATGGCTGGATGGATGGCTTGCAGGAGGGATGGATGGCTGGATGGATGGCTGGCAGGAGGGATGGATGGATGGATGGATGGCTGGAAGGATGGCAGGATGGATGGATGGCTGGATGGATGGCTGGCTGGAGGGATGGATGGATGGATGGCTGCATGGATGGATGGCCGAATGGATGGCTGGCTGAAGGGATGGATGGATGGATGGAT